>NW_022639529.1:56773-57111 GCF_010583005.1 Odontomachus brunneus | reverse complement strand
CTAACCTCCTTTCCCTCTTGTCTCCTCACCCTTCTCCCCATATGCTAACTGCCATATAAAGGAAGACCTCTCAGGAGCAACTCGGCATCGGATCGTTCGTCCCCAATGAAGCGGACTGAAATGTTCGCGAAACATCGGAATCAAACAAAGAGGATTCCATGCGGTACAAATCCGGAAACCAAATCTAATATGCATGGAAACCGCGAAAGCCAATAAAATCAAATCAAGTACTTTTATGGAGAGTGTGTTCTTGGTAAAATCAACTTCTTTAAGAAATTTACGCTATCTTTACCAAAACACCTTCCTACCCTAATATTTCTAAAAAGATGCAGGGACAA
>NW_022639529.1:56607-56763 GCF_010583005.1 Odontomachus brunneus | reverse complement strand
ATAAAATCAAATCATGTACTTTTATGGAGAGTGTGTTCTTGGTAAAATCAACTTCTTTAAGAAATTTACGCTATCTTTACCAAAACACCTTCCTACCCTAATATTTCTAAAAAGATGCAGGGACAACAACGTTGTCTCAAAGTTCCTATAACTAAA
>NW_022639529.1:50722-56597 GCF_010583005.1 Odontomachus brunneus | reverse complement strand
CAACTCGGTATCAGGTTGTTCTTCCCTGATGAAACGGAGTGAAATGTTCGCGTAACGTCTGAATCAAACAATGATGAATTCACGTGGTTCAAACCCGGAAACCAAATCTAATATATTTTAATATTCATTTGTTGGAGATAAAATGCAATGAGGGGGACAAGTATATAGAAATAAATTTTATTTCACAAAAATTTTATATACCACAAATACATTTTCAAGTATTTTACTCAGTGCAACTGCCAACCAGTTGGAGCTAATTGGCATTTCTAATTTCTACACATTTGTTAAAGTCAAATAATCTAGACCGTGATCAGTAAGAAAGATGGGTATTCGTACCGATCACCGAATGAAGGAATATTTATGTAAAATATCACGATTTCGGAAGGCCACATACGGTGATGTAATAACAATGACAGATTATCACGGTAACACGAGAAAAGAAAATTAAGTTTCTTAAAATTATTTGAACAGTATTACGGAATCATTTTTGCAAAAAAAGAAAATTATATAAAATTATTTTCTTTCATGGATCATATAATTGAATTGTTCGTAATGTCGATCAATAGTATTTGCCTGGTTAAAAATTTGTTTATTTGGACTATTCTAATAGACAAACTTTTTTAAATTTAGTAAAATTCATTATATCCAAAAAAATCCTTGCAAGAACCGAGGGAAAATTTAGCACACGCGTCGTCGCATATTCTAACATACAGTATGTCACTGATTGATCCTCACAAAATGTAATCTAAGATTATTGGAACGAAGAACATACTGAGGAGAACATATAATTGTTCTATACCGTTTTGCGATATTCGCAAAAAGTATGTAAATATTAATTAAAGAAATTGGTGATTAATCATGCCCGATATGTTAAATGAGTTGTGGCGCCGTCTGCCGTTTTATACTTTATATGTTAATTCAAATTGAACATAAAAGTCCTCTATCATATTGCAACTGACCACATGGACTTTTAGACAATAAGCAAAGAACATTAGTGCATGATCGCACACACTCATACAGCACAAATCTTCAAAAGACGTTCTAAAGTGTTTCTAGACGGGCAATCATACATCTTCAGAATATCCTAGGACATTCTCTGAAGATTTTGTGCTATTATCTGGGCAAATATACAACGATCTTTTTTTATAAATAACTAAAACTTTAGGTAGTAATTTGCAAAATAATAAATATTTTGCTCAATTTGATTAAATGTACAAACATATGATAGCTTACATTTTTACAATAACCCATCTGTCCATTGCGTGTAATCAATCTTCAATCTTCCAGAATGAGTATCTCAAGATTTAATGTAAACATCACAAAACAGTATGGAACTTTCAAGTTCATCTCAAACCGATGTACGTTTCTACGAACGTTGCGGAGACAAATCTTGGAAACCCTGTATATCCTCTTATCATCTAGAATAATCAACGAATTTTTGGGTAACATTATTTTAATATTTAACCTACTCTCTATTATATTAGGTCAATGAAAATGTTTGTCTCGAGTTTTAATAGAAAATGTCGAATATTTGAAGTACAGAGTGTCCCATTTTAAATTATCCACTGTGATATTTCTTCAGCACAGTATATTTAGCAAAAATGTTTCAGACAAAAGTTATCGGCTTTAGAGGGGGACATCTGAAAGTGACCTTGATTTTGGCTTTCGAGGTCCTTTTGAAAGTTATTCGAAGGTCAACGTTGCTTTTTAAATAGAAACATTTTATTTTTAATTAGTATTTTATTCTATGTAAAGGAGCCAACAAGTTTTGTTTGCAAACATTTTTTATACGACCTCTATTTTCTAAGATATTTACAGAAATATTTACAAAATTATTGGTTTCAATAATTTTTTATTCAAATTTATCAACTTTACCGAAAAATAACTAGAAATAAAAATTATTTATTTTTTTCTTGTAGAGCTCTAAGAATTAAAAAAAAATTTTTAATTAAATTTTTAGTACTGCATTTTCTTAAAATTTTTTTAAATACTATAAAGTTTATAAAAAATTCTGAAAAACGAGCGAACATTGTATATCGTGATACGGGCGGTCTCATCACCGCTAGGCTGGTACGTATATCACGCTCGCGATTGAGAATTGGTGGAGAAACAAATTGACGGTGGAAAATATAGTATAATGTGTTAGTCAAAAGAGGGTTTGTTTCGATTTTGAAGACAACTTCAATTTTATTGTACTTTGTAGGACCAAATTATTTATCGAATATTCCCAGTATAAAACCCAGATAGCACATGATGTCCTACGGATGTCCATTTTATGTCCATTTTACGTTCACAAATCCATGGACATGCAATGGATGTCCATAAGACGTTAATATTCGATTTTGGACATCCGTTAATATCCATAATTTGGATGCCCATAAAATATCCGATCTTGGACATAATTGTCTTAAGAATAAAATTTGATTATAGGCATGTTGAAAATGCGCGCTATCAATGCTACATATCATTCCATCCCCAGCCAGCAACGTCACGTCATTTTTACATCGATAAATGATGATTACTAGTCCTAGAGGTTGTGTAACTAATAACTGACGTTTAAAAAACGTGGACAATTTTGTCGTAATACTAACGTCATTTAAAACGTCTATAATACGTTCTCGAAAGGTCATTTTTAATCAGTTATTTGAAAAGCAAAGAATGTGACAGATTTTTATCTAATGTTCCTTTATATCAACTGTGGTGTATGTAACCAACAGAATATTATTTACACGTTGCTATTTATTTGTTATTTGCTTACATCTCAAACATTTGGCTCATACAAATAAATCTTATAGTACTTGTCCTACCATTTCTTACTCACGAGCTTTGCATCGTCATAATTATCCAGTAAGTAGGATGATGTTCAAAGATATGTTAATGAGAAAATGTCAACTCAGATAACACAGAGATGAATAGAATTTCATAGAGAATTCATTTTAAAGAATTAAGGAAATGAATATTTGAAGAATTCCTGAAGAATTATCCAAGACTAATTTATTCTAAAATATTCTTTAGAACTTTATTATAATAAATATTTAGCGAATCATTACTTGTGTTACGTCCCGTAGGGCCTCAGGTACCTCACATTGTGTAACTAATTCAACAACAGTTCACAGAAAATACCGAGCGAAACAAAATTTGACCTGCGTATTCAAAAAAGCGAACCGATAACATATCTTACACAAATACACACACTCACCCACGTCTCACCTTAATTATAAATTCAAACCTCAAACTTTAATACGCTCCACTTTCAAATCTTGGTGCCCCCAACACTTGTCTGAGGCCGGGGGTGTTACGTTAGGTAGGGCCTCACGTACTTTTACACTGCGTAAAGATCGATTACTTACACGACCGGGTTACAAAAGTGAAGTACACGAAAAGAACACGTAGATCTCGAGACTTACGAAAGAATCATGAATCACACCATCTACAATTACGCATGCCCATATATGGCCTGATCAAACATTTCTCGAATTTCTATTTTTTCCCACCAATCCGAGCCTCATCCTAGTTACTAAGCAAGTCATCTCTAACGAAGTCATCTCTCCGTCATCCCCGAAATTTCCCATTTTCTGAACCTATAAAAAGCCCGATCCATTTGACTTCTTGTATTCATTATTGTCTCATTGTCATTACGACGCCTACGAATAGTTTTCATTATTGTCTCATTATTACTACGATGCTTACGAGTAGCATTCATTATTGTTTCATTGTCATTTACGACGTCTATCAACACGAGTATAATTTTCGTGATTATTACCTTGAGAATCAGAATCGTTACAAGTCAATACGACTATTATTACTTCCATTCACAGTGTGGGCAATTCCAGTCACATCTGTTTTAACCTTTTGGAAAACCATCATTATCTGACAGGAAGGAAGCAACAGTTTCAGCAGAACTAGAGGGACCTATTTTTCTGCTCATACAATAACAGTGAGTCATTGTTTCATTATCAGGTTTTCTCATTTCAAATAAGTTCGGACAGACGTATTTTCACTTTGTCGAAATCGCAATAATTCCGGTGAATATTGATTAGCGGCATAACTTCCAAAACTCGGTTTGTCCCTTCCTCGTTGTAGTGGAACGCCGGTCTTGCCAGCAACGGAGTGATTTGCGCGACGCTCTTGAAACGCTGGAGCTACTATCTTCCGCCTCAGACTCCCTTTCGCGCAGAGTATTCGAACCCGGATAACCCATAGAGCATTATCACAGTATTTAGACCTAGAA
Source organism: Odontomachus brunneus (assembly GCF_010583005.1). Lineage (NCBI taxonomy): Eukaryota > Metazoa > Arthropoda > Insecta > Hymenoptera > Formicidae > Odontomachus > Odontomachus brunneus. Next base: position 52,366 of record NW_022639529.1, on the reverse strand, counting down.
AATCTACCCTCCTTCCCTCTCCACTTACAGCCATTCCCTACAGATCCGTATCCTCGTCCACCATCATCTTCCTCCATCTTTCCCTATAAGTTATTCTTCTCCTCCTTCACCTCTCGATGATCCTGAACATTAACGCTCATCCTCAACCCATACGCTGATACATACTCACACACACACGCATACACACCAGCCCGTTGTAACTATAAATAAATTGAATATTATTCCTTTTATTAACAAACATTAATTTCTTTTGTTTACCTGTCCTCTCCTATTATTGCTCAAGGTCCAGTCCCGAGTAAAGAGATTCAGTTCTCTGACTCAAAATCGGACCGCTCGCCGTACGTCGTCGGGCTAGTAAAGTGACCCTTCTAGTCGTTGACTAGCTCTTCGACCTATAAGTACAAGTGAGGCTTTTTTTATGTTGCGTTCTCCTACAGGACGTAACATCTTCGTCTTCAAACTTTTTCGGTGCGCCAGAGCGTTCTTTATCTTCAACATCGAAATCATTATTTTTGAAGCGCCTAAACCAATCTCTGCATGTTGTTTCCGACAGAGCATGGTCGCCGTAAGTCTCAACAAGAATTCTGTGTGCTTCAGCTGCAGATTATTTTTTAATAAAGTAGTGCAGTAAAATTCCCCGCAAATACTTTTCTTTTTTTGCCACGAAATTGGACATGTTTAGCACTATAAAAAAAAAGTTGTTTTCACTTCGGCGAAATGACATACACTGAATTTCAAGCTTGCTTATAGTACTTCCTTAAAGATGCGTTACCATCTTAAACTACACGCACACAGTTCTGGTAACGCCATCTATTGGAAAACAGCGAGAACTTATTCAAGGCCCCGATATTTAACTGTCAGCTATGTAAAAACTGTTTTTTTTATACAATTATATATAACTGTAGAAAGTTAAATAGAAGTGTATAAAATTATGTTTAACTCGTTTTAAATTACATATAATTTTATATGACATTGTACACACGCACAATTTTTTATATTTGATACTGCTTGATGCTTCTCGTATATAATTATATACAATTCTTCAATATATAGGATAATATTGCAAATATGATACACTTATTATGAAAATTTACTTTAAAAGAAATCACAAAATACATCACAAAATTTGTCAAGGAAAATAATATAGTAAATATGCTATAATATATTTTGGACAAAACTTTAAGTATATCAGGGTTGTGTTATAAAAGGCACTTGATATGAAATAATCCGTTAAAAAGAAAACTTCTTTTAATCTGAAGCAATACCCATCTATGTCCATAACAAGCATTTCTTAAATTTGACTATATAACGGCACGCGCTAAACGTAACGGCTTCAACGGTGTTCTTAAGACTTACATAATGTACTTTTATAATAGCCACAGAATGTTATAATATATTTACTAGCAAACATTGAAATATATTTATTAGTGAAATATAATTTTTTATTTTTTATAATAAATATTTATTTTTTATATAAATATATATATATATATATATATATATATATATATATATATACATACATATATATATATAAATATATATATAAATATATATATTAATATATATATATATACATATATATATGTATAAATATATATATATATATATATATATATATATATATATATATATATATATATA
>NW_022639529.1:47134-50643 GCF_010583005.1 Odontomachus brunneus | reverse complement strand
TATATATATATATATATATATATATATATATATATATATATATATATATATATATATATATATATATATATGTATATAATTCACACATACATGACAATATACAATGTATAACATTTAATATTCTTTGCTTGACTTTAATTTGCATTTTATTTTGTGTGTTTAAAAGAATATATTTATATATAAATTATTATTTCATTACATAAGAGCTCTGTTATTTTGTTGACAAGTACCAATTAAATTAGTTTCAGGTTTTAAAACAAATAATATATTTAATGTATAATATTTTGAATAATTTATACAGAAAATATTTAGAACAAATTACACAATACTCAAATACTTAAAAAAGTTTTAGCTTAATCTTTCATTGAATATCTAAAAGTAGTGATGCAATCACTAGCACAATAATATATTTTATACTAATACTTGTTGGATAATTAATGTTGTTCGGTCATTTCAATATTTGCTCATAAATATATTATAATATTCTGTGAATACAATAAAAAGATACATTATTAAAGAACATCCTTAGAACCATTACAATAATCGCGTATTGCGATCGCAAAAATTTACGGAATAAATTAACGGTTTTAGCATGTTCCAAATAAAGATGGGTGATTATTTCGGATCAAAGAAGATTTTTTTAATGGGTTAGTTAACTAAGAGTGACCTTTCTAATATATTACCGAAATAACTATTTTCTAATATATTACCGAAATAACTATTTTCTAATATATTACCGAAATAACTAAAGTTTTGTTAAAAATTACAACAAATTTACTAAAGTAATTTTCTTGGTGAAATTTGTACTTTGTTTTGGATATTTTAAAGTAGATATTCATAAGTAATATATCACGCTTGCATATTGTTTCTTTCCACTAACGAATATTTCTAGTTCGTCATCTCAACAGTTTCAATTTATCTTGTCAACAAGTTTTTCGATACATACAAACATACTTGTATATTGTTATTAATGTTCTGTGTACTGTTACCAGTTAAATACCTATATATAACCCGTATATATATTTCTGTTACATTACGTGAGTTGCCGAGCTTCGTGCATTATTTCGATATAAATATTACAAACAAACTACTCATAAACGTGAATTAATAAGACGTATCGCGATGAATTTCTTGACAAAATTCATTTTTTATGGTCCATACACAGAAGACAGATATAATAAGTTTTTTAATCCAAACGTTTGTCATGTTTGTAAAGAGCCCAGCGAAGACTTGATAACGTGTAATCAGTGCTACATGATTTCTTACTGTTCCGAGGAGCATGAGGCGATGCACAGAAACACACACTCTCAGATTTGCAAAGATATAGGAAGGGTAATAACAGACAAATTATTCTCGAATACGTATTCTAGCTTGGCAGAATGGATAGAATCACGGAAAGGAATTTTACATCAAATGCCTTCTATTCTGTCACGTGGCTTAGCTCCATACGAAATAGAGATAATAATGTGCGCAAAATCGTGTGGTGTATGTTTCCGACAGACAAACATAAGGCGTTGCAACATTTGCTATTCATCCAATTTTTGTGATGATGACCAAATACCATTTAAAAAATTGCATGATAAGTGCTGCCATGAGTTGTTGCAATTATTGAACATGAATATCGCCCATATAAACGGCTATACAGAACAAATTTTACTTAAAGACAAATATAAGTTCACCAAATTTCCTGCTGCGTTACCTTTTCACGACACTTTTACATTTATTAAGAACTATATACCCAATTATGATATATCGCCTGCTCATAAGTTGACTTTAGACCATTCTATCCTAAGGTTCCGCTTGGCATTAGATCAACTTATTTTTTCTGATTACGCATCCGGCCCGCTGACGTTATACAATGCGTTGCAGGAATCAAATTTAATATCTCTTTCAAAGAAGAAATTTAAATATATCATTCATGTTATAGATTTAAACAAAACAGGTATAACATATTTGAAAACGTGGCATATTTTCTTACATTTATATAGAAAAATAGAGGAGCTGTATATTGTATTTATAAATTCGTTAAATTTTGAATCGAGCGATTTAGGCTTTGTGTGTAGTACGTGCAGGATTTATAAACAGAAACTTTATATTAGAAGCGTATCAGAACCGTATCACGATTTTGTACGCTTAGATTCATATGAAAAACCGAATGTGATCGTACTGTTTGAAATAGAATGGCTTTTCATAGAAACATGGTCTAAATCTTTAGAAACAATAATAGCGCAAAAGTGTCCAGTACTTTTAACTACTGTTTCGGAAAATACAGTACAAGAATGTATAGACAAGATACAAAAACAAACAGGTACAACCAGAAATCGATTACACAGAGAAAATAAATTCCGCGGTTATATGCCGCATAGAAATTATATGACTGGTGGATTTTATTACCGAAATACGCATTTTATTCTGTTTTCATAAATTAAATCACATGATCGACCTAGGCAGAAGGTTATGTATTGTTTAATCCTATTTATATTTTGATATAGTTGGTGATATATAATTTTTAATAATATTCGGGAATAAATTAGAAATTTTTTACTGAAGCATATATTCAGTCATAAATTGATAGTATTTTTGTTAAAATATATTTGTTCATTTGTCAGTATATAATTAATTAGTATAAGGTGTGTTAGTATATAATTTCTCATTTTCTCAAAATATGTAAAGAATGTTGAATATGAAATAATAGAATGCTGGCCATATGTATATAGTTTCTTTAAATTCTACAATTTGTCACATTCTTTACCATACTTATAGGCAATATTATATGCAGCTACGATCATTCTATGGCTATAACTGAGTTGTATGTAATTGTCTTACAAATTTCTATTTCATTGATCATGTTCTATAAGTGATAGGTGCTGACAGTAATCTCAATGTTTCATGTAGATTATTTTCTTCAAACTGTAGTTTTCTTCAACTGTATTATAACTTGTTAATATCGACTTTTCCAATTTATATTTGTCAAAATACGTTAAAAAATATGAAAATAGATCTGGAATTGTTAGCGTCTCTCGAGTTATCATCTGTAATTGTAAAATTAAATACAAGTGTAATTATCGTCGGCAATGAAATATAAGTCTTTTAATAGTACACATTCATTAAGAAATTTGTATTATGTTTTTTATCCTGAATTTGTGTAAAAGTGAAGTTCATACTGTATTGAAGGAAAGTATGTATACGATTGTACAATATTATACGTATTATGTATCGTCCCTATTGTTGCGCTACTTTGTTCGATTAATAATAAGTATAGCATTGAAAAGCTTTCTGGTCACATTATAAGGATGCGTAATAAACAAAGTGCTATCAATAGTCACATTGAGAAAAAATATATTTTAATTTGATTTTTTAGGCTTTCACAGTGTCTATGCATATTAGATTTGTTTTCCTGATTTGAGCCGCGTGGATTCATTTTTGTTTGATTACAACGTTTCGCGAGCAATTCAGTCCGCTTTGTCAGGAAGGAACGACTCGATGCCGAGTTGCTCCTGAGAGGTCTT
>NW_022639529.1:15915-47124 GCF_010583005.1 Odontomachus brunneus | reverse complement strand
GGGGGGGGGGGGGGGGGGTGATCGTAAGGGCGGTTTAACTAGGAGGACTGGTTTCCAGATTGGACTGATTTTTTGTCCATTATCCCTGTTCAGATTGGTGCTTTCAAATTTCCAATTACAGAGTCCCCTATTTCGTAGGGAAGTAGTTGTTGGTTTTGACCAGTACTGGGATTTCGTTGAAGCGGATTTTGTGTCCACTTTCTAAATTGTGTTGCACTAATGCTGACTGCGTTACATTTTTCAGTTTGACTGCAATTTGATGTTTCTTTATATGTGTGCTCACCATTCTCCAGGTTTCTTCTATATAGACTTTGTCACAGCAACAGGGTACTTTATATACTCCAACAATCTCAACAGGGATAATGGACCAAAAATCAGTCCAATCTGGCAATCCGGCCTCCCAATTTCCAAAACAAGACAGACAACAAATTTCCCACCACCATCTTTCCTGCTAACCTCCTTTCCCTCTTGTCTCCTCATCATTCTCCCCATATGCTAACTACCATATAGAGGAAGATTTCTCAGGAGCAACTCGGCATCGGATCCCTAATGAACCGGACTGAAATGTTCGCGAAATGTAGGAATCAAACAAAGAGGATTCCATACGGTTCAAATCCGGAAACCAATCAAATATGCATGGAAACCGCGAAACTTTAAAAAATCAAATCAAGTACTTTTATGTAAAATCAACTCCTTTAGGAAATTCACGCCGACTTTACTAAAACACCTTTCAGTCCTGATATTTCTAAAAAGATGCAGGGACAACAACGTTGCCTCAAAGTTCCTATAACTAAGAAACCATCTTGGTAGGAAGAAGGCAAACAGTATTCTGCTGAAAACCGCAGCCATGCTAGCAAAGAAGCGCATCTCATACACAAAGATAATGGTTAGTAAAACCTTCCAAAAGCTTTTCCAAATCTTCCTTTCCTTAGCCTTGACGTTTTGACTGGACTTATGGCTCACACTGGACCACATACAACGTACAAACAATCGCAAAACACTTACGTACAGTCATCCCGACGACTGATGGAAAAGTGTCACAAACTAACATCACAAAAAGCAATTACACTTTCTCCACCAAACACAGGTAAAAAATCTATCCCACAAAGCTTTTTTCACAGAAACCATTTCCATCCTCCATAAAGGATCAAACTTTGCAATGACTCTAACTAAAATACCTAAGGAACAAATAAACAATCAGATAGAATATTTCCTGTTCCTCCGGAACACTTTTATGGGGGCATATGGAAACTTTCATTTATGAGACACCTATTGAAACAAGAGCTGGATTGGTAGCCCGAATTACTGCTGCAGCATATCAGGTTCAGAATATTTCTGCAGTCTTCGAGCGTGTGAGATAATCTATGTTTGGACAATGTCATCCTTTGTATTGAGGCAAATAAACAAATTTTTGAATATTTATTATAAATTGAATTAATGAATTGCACATTTTTGTTCTATTCTTTTGTTCCTTGTTTGTTGAAAATTAAAATATATATGTGTAATTGAAATAAATTTAATTTTTCCATTTATATGTTTGTTTTTTGTTAAAATCATAAAATTCCTATTTTGTACCTATTTTGAATCTAGTATTAAAACGAAGCGTCGTAGAGAAAAATATTATTAACAAAATATGTTTGTTTATGTATCCTCTATTTCCCTTCAAAGTTTGTCAGTAATATTTTTAGACACTGTAGAGTCCCCTGCTCCTGTGGCAAAGTCTATATAGGAAAAACCGGATGATGAGCTCACGTATAAAGGAACATCAAAGCGCAGTTAAACTAACAAGTCTAACGCAGTCTGCATTAGCGGAACACAATCTAGAAAGCGGACAGAAAATGCTCTTCAACGAAATAACAATATTGACCAAAACTCACAACTTCTTCCCTAGGAAATACAGGGAATCCTTGGAAATTTAAAGCACCCCAACAATCTCAACAAGGATAATGGACAAAAAATTAGTCCAATCTGGCAATCCGTTCTCCCGATTTCCAAAACATTGCAGACAACAAATTTCTCACCACCTATACCCCCAAAACTCTTACCTTCCTGGCTCTTCCCTCCCTCTCTTCCTATGCCTACTACTATATAAATACCGCTATATAAAGGAAGATCTCTCTGGAGCAACTCGATATCAGGTTGTTCTTCCCTGATGAAATGGACTGAAATGTTCGCAAATGTAACGTCTGAATCAAACAAAGATGAATCCACGCGGCTCAAACCCGGAAACCAAATCTAATATATTTTAATATTCATTTGTTGGAGATAAAATGCAATGAGGGGGACAAGTATATAGAAATAAATTTTATTTTACAAAAATTTTATATACCACAAATACATTTTCAAGTATTTTACTCAGTGCAACTGCCAACCAGTTGGAGCTAATTGGCATTTCTAATTTCTACACATTTGTTGAAGTCAAATAATCTAAACCGTGATCAGTAAGAAAGATGGTTATTGGTACCGATCACCGAATGATGGAATATTTATATAAAATATCACGGTTTCATAAGGCCACATACGGTGATGTAATAACAATGACAGATTATCAGGATAACATGAGAAGCTAAAGTCAAGTTTCTTAAAATTATTTGAACAATATTTCTGAGTCATTTTTGCAAAAAAAGTAAAGTATATAAAATTATCTTCTTCCATGGATCATATAATTGAATTGTTCGTAATGTCGAACAATAGTATTTGTCGAATTAAAGATTTGTTTATTTGGTCTATTCTAATAGACAAACTTCTTTAAATTTAGTAAAATTCATTATGTCCAAAAAAATCCTGGCAAGAACCGAAGGAAAATTTAGCACACGCGTCGTCCAACATACAGTATGTCACTGATTGATCCTCACAAAACTTAATGGAAGATTATTGGAACAAAGAACATACTGAGATGAACATAATTGTCCTATACCGTTTTGCGATATTCGCAAAAAATATGGAAATGTTAATTAAAGAAATTGGGGAGTAATCATGCCCGATATGTTAAATGAGTTGTGGCCCCGTCTGCTGTTTTATACTTTATATGTTAATTCAAACTGAAACATAAAAGTCCTCTATCATTTTACAACTGACTACATGGACTTTTAGACAATAATCAAAGAACATTAGTGCATGACCGCACACACTTATACAGCACAAATTTTCAAAAGACGTTCTAAAGTGTTTCTAGACGGGCAATCATACATCCTCAGAATATCCTAGGACATTCTCTGAAGATTTTGTGTTATTATCTAGGCAAATATATAACGATTTTTTTGATAAATAACTAAAACTTTAGGTAGTAATTTGCAAAATAATAAATTTTTTGCTCAATTTGATTAAATGTACAAACATATGATAGTTTATATTTTTACAATAACTCATCTGCCCATTGCGTGTAATCATTTCTCAATCTTCCATAATGAGTATCTCGAGATTTAATGTAAATATCACAAAACAGTATGGAACTTTCAAGTTCATCTCAAACCGATGTACGTTTCTACGAACGTTGCGGAGACAAATCTTGGAAACCTTCCTCTTAGCATCTAGAATAATCAACGAAATTTGGGTTATTTTAGTATTTAACGTACTCTCTAATATGTTAGGACAATCAAAATGTTTGTCTCGATTTTGAACAGAATACGTCGAATACATGATATTTATCGGTAAATTTTATTATATGTTGTGACGATGCATATACTATATAATTTTGTATATATTGTTGTGTAAAGATGCGATTCCTATTCATTGTGATTACTCGATGAATTATGCGCTCCCACAGAGTATAATAAGCATAATAAAACACAATTCGTCTGCACAATTGAAGCAAATCCCCTTTTGATTAAGATATTACAATAATCTCGTCCTCGATTAATAACATACGTAATTGTCCCAGTCATGTCAAAAACTCACAATGTTCAACGCATCAAAATTGTCGTGCATTACGCCATTCTATAAGTATCATCCTCTATGTAACGTCACCGATGTTCATATTGTTTCGCTGTGCTCGAAGACTCGAAAGTTCTTCGTTCCTCGATACGAAAAGTTATAAACATTAACATTGCAAAATTATACGATGTATCTCGTAGCTATGGGCGAAGGACCCAGCACGTCGCGATTAGCTTGTAACGGTCGCGCGCCGGCCCGAACGGTCAGACACAATAATGAATTACTCGAAACCTATTGCGAATTTCGCAAAATGGTATTTGACTTTCTTGTTCTTAATCCGTTCAACTTTCCTACGAATTGTGTCAAGAAAGTTTTCGGACACCCTGTATATATAATTTACTTTATTAATTTTCATATATAATTTTTTGTTTTATGTTGTGTGTAAAAATACCATACATTTATATTGTGAATATTCGATGAATAATCTACTTCAAAGAGTACAATAAAAATCAATTTGTTTTTAAATCGAAGTAAATCCCGTTTTGTTTAACACGTTATACTATATTTTCCATCGTCAATTTGTTTCTCCACCAATTACCAATCGCGAGTGTAATATACGTACCAGTCTAGCGGTGATGAGACAGCACGACGTACAATGTTCGCTCGCAAAGGTCTTCACAAACAAATTGATATATCAGTAACGTAAGATGTATGGTAAAAATTTACCAATTATAACTGAGTATTCACAAAATTGGCAACATTACGATTCGACAATATTCAATGTGATTCATCAATTTTTAAATGTTACGTTGCGGCTACTACAATTTAGGTGTGTTTAACACATCTGATGTTTTCCGAGTCGAAATTTTCGCACAATCTTTGACCTGAACTTCCTAACTTCTGTATTTGTTGGGTCTGAAGGATCTAAAGAATCAGCATACGCTTCTTTCATGAAAATCTGTTTACACTTTTTTGGAGTTACATAAAGTATTATAAAGTATGTTAACAATAATACCCCTAAACTTAAAATTTATTTGAATTTATTGAACTAATTAATTTTTGGGTTATTTAAATACTGCGATGTTTTTTTTAAATAAAATTCAAATATACTTTTGAGTTTACTTTTGATAAGACGATACTTAAAATACACTTTAATTGTTTAACTGTAAGTTATATAAAAACTATTATATATACAATTATATATAACTGTATAAAATTAGATAGAAGTGTATAAAATTATGTTTAGTTCGTTATATGATTATATATAATTTTACACGACATTTTACATAAGTACAATTTTGTATATGGTTGCTTGATGCTGCTTATATATAATTATATATTTCATCATATATCATATATATATATATATATATATATATATTTATTTATTTAAATATAATTATATAATTCTTTATTATATATGACAATATGGCAAATATGCTACGCTTATTATGAAAACTTACTTTAAAAGGCACAAAATAAATCACAAAGTATATCAAGGAACATATTAAGTGAACAATTAAGTGAATTTGTATTAATTTTCGACAAAACTTTAAGTATATTAGTTTTGTGCCATAAAAGGCACTTGAAGTGAAATAATCCGTTCAAAAGAAAACGTCTTTAGTCTGTAGCAATACCCATCTATGTACTGACTATACTAAGTATCTCTTAAATTTGACGAGCGAACAGCACCCGCTAATCGTAACGTCTTTAACGGTGTTCTTTGGACTTACATAATGTAACTTTGTAGTAGTCACAGAATATTACAATATATTTATTAGCAAACATTGAAATATATTTAATAGTAAAATATAATTTTTATTATTTATAATTATACAAATATATAAAATTCGCACATGTATGATTATATACAATATATATATATCATTTAATATTCTTTATTTAACTTTGGTTTGCATTTTATTTTGTGTGTTTAAAATAATATATTTATATATAAGTTATCATTTCATTAAGTAAAAGCTCTGTTATTTTGTTAATAAGAATCAATTAGATTAGTTTCAGATTTTAAACCAAATAATACTATGAATAATCTAAACAAAAAATATTTAGAGCAAATTACTCAATACTCAAAATCTTCTAGCTCAATAATATATATTCACTAGCTCAATAATATGTATTATACCAATATTTGTCGGATAATTAATGTTGATCCGTCATTTCAATGTTTGCTCATAAATATATTATAATATTCTGTGAATATTATAAGAAGGTACATTATGAAAGTTCTAAGAATATCCTTAGAACTATTACAATAATCGCGTACTGCACGGTCGCAAAAATTTAAGGAATAGGACTAAACATGTTCCAAACAAGGATGATTGATTAGTATCAAAGAAGATTTTTTTAGTGGGTTAGTTAACTTAGAGTAACCTTTCTAGTAAATTACCAAAATATCTAAAGTTTTGTTAAAAATTACAAAAAATTTACTAAATTAACTTTCTCCGTAAACTTTGCATTTTATGATTATTTGAGTATTTTAAAATAGATATTCCTAAATAATATGTCACCTTTGCATATTGGTCCTCATCATTAACGCATATTTCGTCATCTTAACAGTTAGAATTTATCTTGTCAACAACTTTTTCAATACATACAAACCTACTTATACATTGTTATTATTGTTCTGTGTACTGTTACCGGTTAAACATCTATATGTAATCAGTATACATATTTCTGTTACATTCCGTGAGTTGTCGAGCTTCGCGCATTATTTTGAAATAAATATTACAAACTACTCCAAACAATAATTAATAAGACGTATCCCGATGAATTTCCCGTTAACATTAACTTTTTATGGTCCATACACAGAAGACAGATATAATAAGTTTTTCAACCCAAACGTTTGTTATGTTTGCAAACTGTCCAGCAGGGACAGTCATATACTTGGGTATATATTTGGGTTGTCATATACTGTCCTATTTTCATTAGTGGTTTGTAGATGGTTTTGATATTGTGTTTTCTCAGGATTCTGCCAATTTTGTCTGTAATTCTCCGTATGTATGGAAGGAAAGTATTGATGAAGTTTCGTTCTTTTGTCTGTCTTTGGAGTTATTCAGTCCGTGTATTTTGCTGTCTTTTAGTTTGATGTTTCCTGATTGTTTTATTTATCTCTGTTGCCGTGCAGCCATTATTTGGAAACTCAAGGATTTTTGAAATCCTTGAGTTCGCTTTGGGTGCTGTTCATGTCGCGAGTGGCTAATGCTCTGTGTATTAACGAATCGAGGACCGATTGTTTTTGAGCTGGGTGATGGTATGATTCGGCATGGAAATATCGTTTGGTGTATGTAGGTTTCCTGTAAACTTGGTAGCCCAGGGAGCTATCTGTTCTTCTTATTACTAGGACATTCAGGAAAGAGAGTCTGTTATTTTGTTCGTCCAGTGATACTAATTGGTACCAGCGATACTTGAAGGTTAACATAAAATATGTCAATAGGGATCACTTAGAATCGGACAATTGAAAACTTATAAATGTGCTATTTAGTGTGTTTATTACAAGATTCCATTAAAAAGAATTACTAGAATGTTCCATGAATTATGCGCCATATAGGGTTAAAACATAATGATTTTGTTCACGTTGACAGGAAATTGGCGTTTGTCAACTGCCAAATTCTGATATTGTTATTAGATTCGTAATAAGCGATGCTGAGAACCTTAGTACACTCTACTGTACAGCGAAAAGGTAGAATGTTTTCCAATTGGGAAAGTAACTCGTAAAAGTTGATATTTTTTTACAAATTCTTATCAATATTGCAACATTTGGAAGAATTTTTTAAAAAATCGGGCTCGACAGTTTTAAAATAATATATTTATATACAAATTATCATTTCTTTGAATAAAATCTCTGTTATTTTGTTGAAAAGAACCAATTAGATTGATTTCAGATTTTAATATTAAAAATATTATTATGAAGAATCTAAACAGAAAATGTTTTAAAGCAAATATTCAAAAAGCTTTTAGCTTAATCATTCGTTGAACATTTAAAAACAGTGATACAATCACTAACTCAGTAATATACACTAATATTTGTTGAATATTTAATGTTGTTCCGTCATTTCAATGTCTGCTCATAAACATATTATAATATTCTGTGAATGCTATAAGAAGATACGTTATGTAAGCCCTAATGACATCCTTAAAATCATTACGATAATCGCGTACTGCACGATCGCAAAAATTTAAGGAATAGGACGTAGTATGTCCCAAACAAGGATGGGAGATCGATTCGGATCAAAGAACATTTTTTTAGTGGAATAGTTAATTTAGAGTAACCTTTCTAGTACATTACCGAAATATCTAAAGTTTTGTTAAAAATTACAACAAAATTACTAAAGTAACTTTCTTGGCAAACTTTGTATTTTTTGAATAGTTTAAAGCAGATATTCATTAATAATGTATCATATTTGCATATTGTTTCTCTCCACTAATGAATATTTCTAGTTTGTCATCTCAATAGTTACAATTTATCTTGTCAACAACTTTTTCGATACATACAAACGTACTTGTACATTGTTATTAATGTTCTGTGTACTGTTACCAGTTAAACACCTATATATAACCCGTATATATATTTATGTTACATTACGTGAGTTGTCGAGCTTCGCGCATTACTTTGAAATATTACAAACTACTCATAAACGATAATTAATAAGACATATCGCGATGAATTTCTTGTCAATATCAACTTTTCATGGTCCATACACAGAAGACAGATATAATGAGTTTTTTAATCCAAACGTTTGTCATGTTTGCAAACAGCCCAGGGAAGACTTGATAATGTGTAATCGGTGCTACATGATTTCTTACTGTTCCGAGGAGCATGAGGCGATACACAGAAACTCACACTCTCAGATCTGCAAAGCTATAAGAAGTGTAATAACATACGAATCGTTCTGGGATACGTATCCTAACTCGGAAATATGGATAGAAACACGCAAAGGAATTTTACATCAAATACGCTCTTGTCTCTCACGTGACATACACCAGTACGAAATTGAGATGATATTTTGCGCAAAATCGTGTTATGTGTGTTACCGGCAGGCAAATATAAAGCCCTGCAACATCTGCTATGCAGCCAATTTTTGTGATGATGACCAATTATTATTTAAGATATTTCATGAGAAGTACTGCCGTGAGTTGTTGCTATTACTGAACATGAATATCTTCCATATAAACGGCTGTACAGAAAAAATTTTATTTGAAGACAAATATAAGTTCACCAAATTTTCTTGTGTAAAATCTTTTCATGACACTTTTACATTTATTAACAAGTATGTAGGTATAAATGAGGTTCCTTACTTAGACTTAGATCCTTCTGAATTAGTGTTCTACTGGTCACTAGATCAACGTATATATTCTGATTATGTATCCGGCCCGCTGACATTATACTATGCGTTGCAGGAATCAAATTTAATACCTCTTCCAGAAAATGCACATAAATATATCATTCATGTTATAGGTGCAAACAAAATAGATATAATATGTTTGAAAATATGGCATATTTTCTTACATTGCATTAGACAAACGAAGAACCTGTATATTGTATTTATTAATTCGTTAAATTTTGAGTCGAGCGATTTTGGATTTGTCTGTTCTAATTGCAAAAGATATAAACAGAAACTTTATATTAAAAGCGTATCAGAACCGTATCACGATTTTGTACACTTAGATTCATATGAAAAACCGAATGTTATCATACTGTTTGAAATAGAATGTCTTTCAATAGAGGAATGGTTTGATTCTGTAGAAGCCATAATAGCGCAACAGTGTCCGTTACTTTTAACCGCTAATTCGGAAAATACAGTGCAAGAGAATGTAAACAAGATAGAAATAAAAACAGGTATAAATAGAAATCGAATATACAGAGAAAATAAATTCCGCAGTTATATGCCACGTAGAAATGATGGGACTGGTGAATTTTATTATCGAAATTTGCATTTTATTATGTATTCATAAATTTAAATCACATGACCGTTCCTGTCAACGACTAGAGTTTATGTATAATTTGATCCTGTTTTTATTTTGGTATAGTTGTGTTACACAATTTTTAATAATATTCGAGTATAAATTAGAAATTTTTTACTGAGGCATATATGCAGTAATAAATTAATATTTTTATTAAAGTATATTTGCTCCTTTATCAGTATAGAATTTATTAGAATATAGTGTGTTAGTATATAGTTCCTCATCTTTTCAAAATATGTAAAATATGTCGTATATGAGATAATAGAATGCTGGTCGTATATATGTAGTATATTTGAGTTTTAAAATTTGTCGCATGCTATGCCATAATTGCAGGCAGTTATGATCATTTTATGCGGTGAATTATATAATTGTCTTGTGAATACCTACTTCATTGTTTGTGTTCTGCAAGTAGTATGTAATTATAATAATTTTGAATATGTTTTATATAAATTATATTCTTCACACCGTATTTTGTAATCAATATTCATAACTCGCTATCATTGACTTTTTCAACTTAAATTGTCAAAATATATTAATAAATATGAAAACAAACCTGGAACTATTAACGTTACTCGAGTTATCAACTGTAATTTTAAATTAAATATATATGTAATTATAATCGACAATGCAATATAGATCTTTTAATAGTATACATTTATTAGTAAATTAGTATTATGTTCTTCTTTCCCGATTTTGTAAATGTGTAATCCTCACTGTATTAAATAAAGTTTATATACGATTGTATTATAATATCCGTTATATATCGCTTTCTATTGTTGCACTATTTTCCACGATTAATAGTAAGTGTGGCATAGAAAAACTTTTTGGTCATCTTATAAGTATTCGTAATAAGCAAAATGCTACAACTGGTCACATTGAGAAAAAATATATTTTAATATTTATTTATTGGATTTAAAATGCAAGGTGGGAAATAAGTGTTTAGAAATAAATTTTATTTCACAGCAATTTTATATCCCACAAATATATTTTCAAGTATTTTTCTCAGTGCAACTGCTAACCAGTTGGAGCTAATTGGCATCACTAATTTCTACATGATTGTTAAAGTCAAAGAATCTAGGTCGTGATCAGTAAGAAGGATGCGTATTCGTACCGATCAGCGAATGATAAAATATTTGTAGAAACTATCATCAAATGATGGAATATTTATATAAAGTATCACGGATTTAGAAAGACGCACACGAGGATTTAATAACATTGTCAGATCATGAGTAATGCGTGAAAAGAAGATAAAGTTTCTTAAAATTATTTGAACAGAATTACCGAACCATTTTAGCAAAATAAGGAAATTAAATAAAACATTCTTCTTCCTTAGAATTTTTCCTTATCTTGAATTGTTTATAATGTCGAACAATAATATTTGTCGAATTAAAATTTAATTTAATTGGACTATTCCAATAGACAAACTTCCTCCAATTTAATCAAATTCATTATGACCAAAGAAATCTTTGCAAGAACCGAAGGAAAATTTAGCACACGTGTCTTCGCATATTCCAACATACAGGATGTCATAGATTGATACTAGATTGATCATTAAATTCATTGGAACATAGTATACACTGAGATAAACATCAGAGTCCTATAGCGTCTTGTGATATTCGCAATAAATATGGAAATATTAATTAAAAAAGATTGGTGAGTAATCATGCTCAATATATTAAATAAGTTGTCGTGACGCCGTCTGCCGTTTTATACTTTATACGTTAATTGAAATTGAACATAAAAGTGCTTTATCATTTTGCAAGTGACCACATAGACTTTTAGACCATAATCAAAGAAGATTAATGCATGATCACACGCATCCATACAGCACAAATCAGCAAAAAAACGTTTCTAATGGCGTTCTAATGACGTTCTAAGGACAATTCTAAGGACATTCTAAGTAATTCATACATCCTAAGAATATCCTAGGACATTCTCTAAAGATTTTTGCTATTATCTGGGCAAACATATAACGATTTTTTTCATTAATAACTAAAATTTTAGGTGGTTAATTGCAAAACAATGAAAGACTTTTTGTTCAGTTTAATTTAATATACAAACATACGATAGTATACATCTTTACCACAATCCATCTGCCTATTGCGTGTAATCATTACTTAATCTTCTATAATTAGTATCTCGAGATTTATTGTAAATATCATAAAACAGGATGGAACTTTTATGTTCACCTCAAATCGATCTACGTTTTTACGAACGTTGCGAAACAAATCTTGGACACACAGTATATCCTCTTTTCATCTAGAATAATCAACGAATTTTTGGGTAACATTATTTTAATATTTAACTTACTCTGTATTATATTAGGTCAATCAAAATGTTTGTCTCGATTTTTAATAGAAAATATTGAATATTTGAAGTACAGAATGTCCCATTTTAAATTATCAATTCTGATAATTCTTCAGCCCAGCTTATTCAGTAAAAATGTTTCAGACAAAAGTTGTCGGCTTTAAAGAGGGACATCTGAATGTGACCTTGATTTTGACTTTGGAGATTATTTTGAAAGTTATTCGAAGATCAACTTTGCTTTTTAAATAGATACATTTATTTTTTATTACGGAATTTTGTTCTATGTAAAGAAGCCAACAACTTTTGTTTAAAAACATTTTTTATGTGACCTCTATTTTCTAAGATATTTATTGAAATATTTACAAAATTATTGGTTTCAATAATTTTTTATTCAAATTCTGTCAACTTTACCGAAAAATAACTAGAAATAAAAATTATTTATTTTTTTCACGTAGCTCTGAGAAATTTTTCAAAATTTTTTAATTAAATTCTTAGTATTGCATTTTCTCAAAATTTCTTGAAATACTATAAAGTTTATAAAAAATTCTGAAAAACGAGCGAACATTGTATATTGTGATACGGGCGGTCTCAACACCGCTATGCTGGTACGTATATCACGCTCGCGATTGAGAATTGGTGGAGAAACAAATTGACGGTGGAAAATATAGTATAATGTGTTAATCAAAAGGGGGTTTGCTTCGATTTTGAAGACAACTTCAGTTTTACTGTACTCTGTAGGACCAAATTATTTATCGAGTATTCCCAGTAAAACCCAGATAGCACAGGTTGTCCTACAAACATCCATTTTATGTCCATTTTACGTTTATAAATCCAGGGACATGCAATGGACGTCCATAAGATATCCGATTTTGGACATCCGTTAATGTCCATAATTTGGATGTCCATAAAATATCCGATCTTGGACATAAATGTTTTAAGAATAAAATTGATTATAGGCATGTTGAAAATGCGCGCTATCAATGCTACATATCATTTCATCCCCAGCCAGCAACGTCACGTCATTTTTACGTCGATAAATGATGATTACCAGTCCTAGAGGTCGTGTAACTAATAACTGACGTTTAAAAAACGTGGACAATTTTGTCGTGATAGTAACATCATTTAAAAACGTCTATAATACGTTTTCGAAAGATCATTTTTAATCAGCTGTTCGAAAAGCAAATGTGACAGATTTTTATCTAATGTTCATTTATATCAACTGTGGTGTATGTAACCAACAGAATATTATTTACACATGTTGCTATTTATTTTTTATGTGCTTGAATCTCAAGCATTTGGCTCTTAGAAATAAATTTTATAGTACTTGTCCTACCATTTCTTACTCTCTTGCATCGTCGCAATTATTCAGTTAGTAGGATGATGTTCAAAGATATGTTAATGGAAAAATGTTAACTCAGATAGCACAGAGATGAATAGAATTTCATAGAAAATTCATTTTAGAAAAGACCTAAATAATTAAGAAAATGAATATCTGAAGAATTCCTGAAGAATTATCCGAGCCTAATTTATTCTAAAGTATTCTTTGGAACTTTATTATAATAAATATTTTGCGAATCATTACTTGGAATATCCTGAGAATTTGTAAGAAATTACTATTATTAACTAATTTTATTTTCATTTTATGGTTACCTTATGGTTACATTAGACAGATACTCTATCGCTTATAAGAAGCACTGATTTGTATGTTTATATGTTAGGTGTACAACTTTGCTTCCGCCTTTTTTTTCCGAAATTCGAGGTTTTATTGTAAAAAACTGGTTATACATTTATGATTCAAATTATTTTTCATCGCTGGCCACTACTTTCTCCCATCTTTCGGGCAGCGTACGAATCCCGCGTCCAAAAAACTGGTCATCTTTTGAGGCGATCCACGAATCGATCCAATTTTTTACTTCTTCATAAAACCGGAAGTGCTGGTCAGCCAGGCCGTGTGCCATTGATCGAAACAAGTGATAGTCAGAGGGAGCAACGTCTGGAGAATACGGCGGATGGGGTAGGACTTCCCATTTCAATGTTTCCAAGTATGTCTTGACCACTTTCGCAACGTGGGGTCGAGCATTGTCATGCTGCAAAATCACTTTATCGTGTCTCTCGTTGTATTGCGGCCGTTTGTCTTTCGATGCTCGGCTCAAACGCATCAATTGTATTCGATACCGATCGCCTGTGATTGTTTCAGTCAGTTTTAACAGCTCATAATACACTACGCCGAGCTGGTCCCACGAAATACAGAGCATGACCTTGGAGCGTGAATATTCGGTTTGGCCGTCGACGTGGAAGCATGGCCGGGAACTTTCCATGATTTTCCGCGCTTGGGGTTATCGTAATGAACCCATGTTTCGTCCCCAGTCACAATGCGATGCAGAAATCCCTGCCGTCTTTGCCTTTCAAGCAGCTATTCACAAGCAAACAAACGTCGTTCAACATCTCTCGGCTTCAATTCGTACGGCACCCAATTTCCTGGCTTCTGAATCATTCCCATTGCTTTGAGGCGTTTAAAATGGCTTGTTGAGTCACTTCCAATGACGGAAGCGATGGGTATCCAGTTGAGAAATGGATCGCAGACTTTGAAGATTTAGCAACTATGTTTGAGTGGAACGAGATGCAGAAATTGTTGTTCGCTCGTAAATCTATCCAAGGTGTTGCCAAAATATTTGTACGAGGGTTGAAGGTCACACAGTCTTGGAAGGGTCTTGAAAGCTGCGTTGAAGGAGAAATTTGGCCTCAAAATAAGTATTGCCGACATTTATAGGAAGCTTGCCGAAAGGAGGAAGATGGACGAAAGCCTTCAAGAATATTATTTGGCCATGAGGGAGCTGGCGGCTCAGGGAGATGTCGAGGTTGAATCGGTAATTCAAAACGTAATCGATGGTATTCCTGACAACAGCAATAAAAAAATTTTGTACGGAGCTCGAGATTATAGCGAATTCAGGACGCGCCTTCGTACAAACGAAAAAATCCAAGAGCGATGTTCAGCAGGTAGCAGTTCAGGCAGCAGGGGTAATCCAAAAAAGGAGTCTTCGAACAAATTGACCAAGGATGACAATAAATTTTCAAAAGACGACCAGCAGAAGACGTTGAAAACGACATCGCTGTTATAACTGCGGTGAGAATGGGCATAAAACGAATACATGTAAATTCAAGGATTGGGGTAAGAAATGCTTTAAATGTAACAAATTTGGTCATGAGTAAAAAAAATGTTCCGGTACGAGTGATTCTAGCGACGCGCAAGCAGCAGCTAATATTCTTGTGAAAACTATTAACGTAAGTCGAATGTTTAAAGAAATTTCGATTGAAGATAAGAAATTTGACGTCTTACTAGATACAGGTAGTCATCTTTCTCTGATACGCGAGGATAAATTTAAGCTTATTGATACTTCAAAACTATGTGAGTCAGAAGTACTCTTGACGGGTATTGCTCAGGGTCAAGTTAAGACGCTTGGACATTTTCAAACAACAATTATAGTCGACAGTTTGAATTTTCCTTTAACGTTTCACGTAATTCCTTCAAAGGCTTTAGATGTCAGTGTAATCTTGGGAACAGATTTTATTAATTAGACTGAAATAACAATTAATCAGCAGGGCATTATAGTAAATAAGCCTAGTGTTGTGGTTTTTCTGTCTCAAATTAAATTACAAGCGGAAAAGGATGAGACGATTAACACAGGTTTGACGATTAGTAAAGAGTCTAAAAATATGGTAGAAAACATGATGTTAGCATATAAGCCTAATAAGATTAAAACGACTGATATTCAATTGAGTATAACATTGAAACACTTATTTTTCAAAATGCACGACGATTACCTCCGAAGGAAGCAAATAGTGTTGAAAAACAGGTGAATGATTGGATTGACGAAAAAATTGTGGAGCCATGTTCATCTGAATACGCAAGTACAGTGGTTGTCGTAAAGAAGAAAAACGGTTCTCCTCGACTCTGTGTGGACTACGGGAAAATCAATCAAGTAATGATCAGAGACAAGTATCCGCTCCCGATTATTGAAGATCAACTTGACCAATTAGCTGAGGCTCGTATATTCAGTACAATTGATCTTAGAACTGGTTTTTTTCATGTTGACGTAGATATACATAGTCTTAAGTATACCACGTTCGTCACCAATCAAGGTCAATACTGGTTCTTAAAAGTACCTTTTGGGCTGTGCAATTCGCCACCCACAAATTCGATTTCCAAAGATTCATCAACCATATTTTTAGACTTTTAATTAATGACGGAATTTTACTATATACTTGGATGATTTAATTATAATCGCAACCTGATGTAATAGAGGGTATTAATCGATTGCAGAAGGTTCTTCAAGTCGCGAGTGATTATGGGTTAGATATTAATAAGAGTAAATGCTACTTATTGCAATCAAGAATTGAGTACCTTGGATATATAATAGAAAATGGTAGAATTCATCCATCATCCAATAAGGTGCAAGCCGTTTTAAACTTTCCAGCACCGCGTACATTAAAAGATGTTCAGAGTTTTCTCGGATTCTCAGGATATTTTAGAAAATTTATAGAATCTTACGCAATTAAAGTAAAGCCTTTAAGTGATATGCTACGGAGTATATTTCAATTCGGTTTTAAGGAAAAAGAATCTTTTGAACAGCTGAAATTAGAATTGAGTCATGGTCCAGTTTTGAAAATCTTCAATCAGAAGTTTAAAACGGAATTACACACCGACGCGTGTAAAGACGGTTTTGGGGCAATTTTATTACAAAAAAGTCCTGAAGATGATAAATTTCATCCGATATATTACATGAGTCATAAAACGACCGAAATAGAGTCCAGATATACAAGCTACGAGCTTGCAGTTTTGGCCGTTATAAGGGCTCTAGAGAAATTTCGCCATTATCTTTTGGGTACTAAATTTAAAATTATAACAGATTGTGCTGCTTTTAAACAGACAATGAGGAAGACTAAATTATCCGCTAAGATTGCAAGATGGGCTTTATTAATTGAAGAATTCGATGCATCTGTTGAACATAGATCCGGTTCTAGAATTAAACACGTCGATAGTCCTAGTCGTTATCCGATTATGGCTATTAATAACGAGGATAATGTTGCAGTTAAAGTCACAAATGCACAGGAAAATGATCCGGAACTACGAGCTATCATGGAAGTTTTAAAAAATAAGCCTTACGATGATCATCTTATATATAATAACGTATTATATAAATACAAAGACGGTTGTAAATTACTTGCTGTGCGGTATGAAATGCAAAACGAAATCATCCGGATGGCTCATGGTAAAGGTCATTTTGCGTACCAAAAGCGTACCGAAGCGATTATCAACAAGAATACTACGTTCCAATGTTAACAAAAAAAATTAAAAATGTAATTGCGAATTGCGTACCTTGCATTTCAGGTAGTAAGAAAGCAGGCAAGCAAGAAGGTTTACTTAATCCATTGATTAAAAACGATATTCCGTTGCACACGTATCATTTAGACCATCTATGGTCGCTAAAGTCTACTAATAAGAATTATGTTCATATTCTAGCTGTTATTGATAGCTTTACTAATTTCGTGTGGCTGTAATTACAACAAATTTACTAAAAGAATTTTCTTGGTGAACTTTGTACTTTGTTTTGAATACTTTAAAGTAGATATTCATAAGTAATACATCATGCTTCCATATTGTATTTTTCCACTAACGAATATTTCTAGTTCGTCATCTCAACAGTTACAATTTATTTTGTCAACAACTTTTTCGATACATACAAACATACTTGTACATTGTTATTAATGTTCTGTGTACTGTTACCAGTTAAACACTTATATATAACCCGTATATATATTTCTGTTACATTACGTGAGTTGTCGAGCTTCGCGCATTACTTTGAAATAAATATTACAAACTACTCATAAACGATAATTAATAAGACGTATCGCGATGAATTTTCATTTAGTATCAATTTTTCATGGTCCATACACAGAAGACAGATATAATGAGTTTTTTAATCCAAACGTTTGTCATGTTTGCAAACAGCCCAGCGAAGACTTGATAACGTGTAATCGGTGCTACATGATTTCTTACTGTTCCGAGGAGCATGAGGCGATGCACAGAAACACACACTCTCAGATTTGCAAAGCTATAGAAAGGGTAATAACAGACAAATTATTCTTGAATACGTATCCTAGCTTGGGAGAATGGATAGAAACACGCAAAGGAATTTTACATCAAATACGCTCTAGTCTCTCACGTGACATACACCAGTACGAAATTGAGATGATAATGTGCGCAAAATCGTGTTATGTGTGTTTCCGGCAGGCAAATATAAAGCCCTGCAACATCTGCTATTCAGCAAATTTTTGTGATGATGACCAATTATTATTTAATGTATTTCATGAGAAGTGCTGCCCTGAGTTGTTGCTATTACTGAACATGAATATCTTCCATATAAACGGCTATACAGAACAAATTTTACTTGAAGACAAATATAAGTTCACCAGATTTTCTTGTGCAAAATCTCATGACACTTTTACATTTATTAACAAGTATGTACCTATAAATAAGATTCCTGTTAGTCACTTAAACTTAGACCCTTCTGACTTAGTGTTCTACTGGTCACTAAATCAACGTATATATTCTGATTATGTATCCGGCCCGCTGACGTTATACTATGCGTTGCAGGAATCAAATTTAATACCTCTTCCAAAAAGTGCACGTAAATATATCATTCATGTTATAGGTGTAAACAAAATAGATATAATATGTTTAAAAATATGGCATATTTTTTTACATTGCTTTAGAACAACGAAGGAACTGTATATTGTATTTATTAATTCGTTAAATTTTGAATCGAGCGATTTTAGATTTGTCTGTTGTAACTGTAGATTTTATAAACAGAAACTTTATGTTAAAAGCGTATCAGAACCGTATCACGATTTTGTACACTTAGATTCATATGAAAAACCGAATGTTATCATACTGTTTGAAATAGAATGTCTTTCAATAGAGAAATGGTTTGAATCTGTAGAAGCCATAATAGCGCAAGAGTGTCCGTTACTTTTAACCGCTAATTCGGAAAATACAGTGCAAGAGAATGTAAACAAGATAGAAATAAAAACAGGTATAAATAGAAATCGAATATACAGAGAAAATAAATTCCGCAGTTATATGCCACATAGAAATTATATGACTGGTGGATTTTATTACCCAAATATGCATTTTATTATGTATTCATAAATTTAAATCACATGACCGTTCCTGTCAACGACTGAAGTTTATATATTATTTGATCCTGTTTTTATTTTGGTATAGTTGATGTTACACAATTTTTAATAATATTCGAGTATAAATTAGAAATTTTTTACTGAGGCATATATGCAGTAATAAATTAATATTTTTATTAAAGTATATATATGCTCGTTTGTCAGTATAGATTTTATTAGTATATAGTGTGTTAGTATATAGTTTCTCATCTTTTCCAAATATGTAAAATATGTTGTATATGAGATAACAGAATGCTGGTCGTATATATACTGGTAGTATATTGCTGGTAGTATATTTGAGTTTTAAAATTTGTCGCATGCTATGCCATAATTTCAGGCAGTATTATATGCAGTTATGATCATTTTATACGGTGTATTATATAATTGTCTTGTGAATACCTACTTCATTGTTCGTGTTCTGCAAGTGGTATGTAATGATAATAATTTTGAATGTGTTTTAAGTAGATTATATTCTTCACACCGTATTTTGTAATCAATATTCATAACTCGCTATCATTGACTTTTTCAACTTAATTGTCAAAATATATTAATAAATATGAAAACAAATCTGGAATTATTAACGTCGCTCAAGTTATCAACTGTAATTTTAAATTAAATATATATGTAATTATAATCGACAATGCAATATAAATCTTTTAATAATATATATTTATTTGTAAATTAGTATTATGTTCTTCTTTCCCGATTTTGTAAATGTGTAATCCTCACTGTATTGAAATAAAGTTTATATGCGATTGTATTATAATATCGGTTATATATCGCCCTCTATTTTTGCACTATTTTCCACGATTAATAGTAAGTGTGGCATAGAATAACTTTTTGGTCAACTTATAAGTATTCCTAATAAGCAAAATGCTACAACTGGTCACATTGAGAAAAAATATATTTTAATATTTATTTATTGGATTTAAAATGCAAGGTGGGAGATAAGTGTTTAGAAATAAATTTTATTTCTATCCCACAATTTTATATCCCACAAATATATATTTTCAAATATTTTTTTCAGTGCAACTGCCAACCAGTTGAAGCTAATCGTCATCACTAATTTCTACACATTTAAAGTCAAATAATCTAGACCGTGATCAGTAAGAAGGATGATTATTCGTACCGATCATCGAATGATGGAACATTTATCTAAAATATCGCGGATACAGAAGGATACACATACGATGATGTAATAACAACGACAGGTTGTCAATAACACAAAAAAGGAAGACAAGTTTTATAAATTATTTGAACAGAATTACTGAACCATTTTAAAATAAGACAATTATACAAAATTTTCTTCTTCTTTAGATCATATAATTGAATTGTTTGTAATGTCAAACAATAGTATTTGTCGAATTAAAAATTAGATTATTTGGACTATTCCAATAGACAAACTTCCTTCAATTTAATAAAATTCATTATGTCCAAAGAAATCTTTGCCAGAATCGAAGGAAAATTTAGCACACGCGTTGTCGCATATTCCAACATACAGGACGTCACTGATTGATTTTCACCAAGTTTATTGGAACATAGAACACATTGAGGTGAACGTAAAAGTTTAACACCATTTTAATATATTCGCAATAAATATGGAAATATTAATTAAAGAAGATTGGTAAGTAATCATGCTCCATATGTTAAATGAGTTGTTGTGGCGCCGTCTGCCATTTTATCATTTATACGTTAATTCAAACTGAACATAAAAGTCCTCTATCATTTTGCAAGTGATCACATAGATTTTTAGACAATAATGGAAGAAGATTTGTGCATTATCGCACACCCATGCAGACGTCTTCCTTTTAAAGACGTTTTACGAGCATTCATACATCCTGAGAATATCCTAGAATATCCTTTCTCTGAAGATTTTGTACTATTATCTGGGCAAATATATACCGATTTTTTTCATTAATAATTAAATTTTAGGTGGATATTTGCAAAATAATGAACTTCTTTGTTCAATTTGATTTAATGTATGAACATATTGGGAGTGTGAATAAGTTCTCGCCATTTTTTGTGAAAATAAATCCTTTATTTAAAAAAAATAATAAAAAAACAAGTCAATTAAAGTATTGCCCATCACTGGAGACTACTTTTTCCCATCTTTCTGGCAGCATTTGAATTCCACGTCAAAAAAACGACACTTCTTTTACGGCTATCCACGAATCGATCCATTTTTTCGTTTCTTCATACGAAGTGAAGTGCTGCTTAGCCAGGCCGTTAGTCATCGATCGAAATAAATAGTAATCAGAAGGCACAATGTCTGGAGAGTACGGCGGGTGGGGTAGGACTTTCCATTTCAGCGTTTCGAGGTATGTTTTGACCGATAACGCGACATGCGGCCGAGCGTTACCATGCAGCAAAATCACCTTATCGTGTCTTTGCTCATATTGCGGTTGTTTTTCTTTCAATGCTCGGCTCAAACGCATCAATTGTCGTCGATAGAGATCTCCTGTGATGGTTTGGTTGGCTTGGAGTAGCTCGTAATACACTACCCCCAACTGATCTCACCAAATGCAGAGCATGAGTTTGGAACCGTGGATATTCCGCTTTGGCGTTGATGCTACTGCTTCGTCGGGCTTAACCCACGATTTTTTACGCTTGGGATTACTGTAGTATATCCACTTTTCATCACCAGTCACAATACGATGTAAGAAACCTTTCCTTTTTTGTCGTTGAAGCAGCTGTTCACACGTGACAAAACGCCGTTCGACGTCTCTCTGCTTCAGTTCTTATGGCACCCAAGATCCTTCCTTTTGTATCATTCCTAATGCTGTCAGACGTTTCGAAACTGTTGTTCGATCAACTCCTAATGATTTTGCAACATCGGAATGCGTCTGACATGGATCTTCAGCAAGTAATGTTTCCAATTCTTCGTTTTGAAACTTTTTTGGTGCACCACTGCGTTCTCTATCTTGAACATCAAAATCACCATTTTTAAATCGGTTAAACCAATCTCTGCATGTTCTTTCCGACAGAACATGATCACCATAGGTTTCTACAAGAATTCTGTGTGCTTTAGCTGCAGATTTCTTCTGAATAAAGTAGTGTAGTAAAATTCCCCGCAAAAACGGTTTATTTGACACGAAATTTAACATGTTTTACCCTACGAAAAGAAAATATTCTTTATAGGTTAATAGAAAGACACGCACTGATTTTAAACATAGGTTATAGAACTTCATTATAGATGCGTCATCATCTTGAATTATACACACAAAATTTTTATACCGCTATCTGATGGTGAAACGGCGAAAACTTATTCACACTCCCAATACGTTAGCTTACATTTTTACAACAATAGATTTGCCTATTGCGTGTAATCATTCCTCAATCTTCTATAATGAGTATCTCGAGATTTATTGTAAATATCGCAAACAGTATTTAACTTTTATGTTCATCTCTAATCGATCCATGTTTCCACGAACGTTGCGGAGACAAATCTTGGAAACTCTGTATAACCTCTTATCATCTAGAATAATCAACGAATTTTCGGTAACTTTATTTAAATATTTAACCTACTCTCTGTTATGTTAGGATCATCAAAATGTTTGTCTCGATTTTCAACAAAATGCGTCGAATACATTTAATTTATCTGTAAATTCTGATATACATTGTGACTATGCATATAACTAATATATAATTTTGTATATATGGTTATGTAAAGATGCGATTCCTGTTCATTGTGATTACTCGATGAATTATCTGCTTTCACAGAATATAATAAGCATAATAAAACACAATTTGTTTGCACAATTGAAGTAAATCCCCTTTTGATTAACACATTACATTACGTGTTACGTTCTCGATGATAAAATATGTATATCTCTATATATAATTTACTTAATTAAATTTTCATATGTAATTTTTTGTTTTATGTTGTTGTGTGTAAAAATATCATACCTTTATACTACGAAAACTCGATAAATAATCTGCTTCCATAAAGTACAATAAAACTCAATTTGTCTTTAAAATCGAAGCAAGCTCCCTTTTGATTAACATATTATACCATATTTTCCATCGTCAATTTGTTTCTCCACCAATTTCCAATCACGAACGTGATATACGTACCAGCCTAGCGGTGATGAGACAACGCGCATCACGATATACAACGTTCGATCGTATGAGTCTTCACAAATAAGTTGACATAACAATAACATAAGGCGTATGGTAAAAATTAACCAATTATAAGCGACTATTCACAAAATTGGCAAAATTACGTTTCGATAATATTCAATGTGATTCATCAATTTTACGGTACGTGTTACATTACAATTGCTACTACAATTTAAGTGTAAAGGCTTTAACACATCTGATGTTCTCAGAGTCGAAATTTTAGCACAATCTTTGACCTGAACTTCCTAACTTCTGCATTTGTTGGGTCTAAAAGATCTAAAGAATCAGCAAACGCTTCTTTCATGAAAATCTGTTTACACTTTTTTGGAGTTACATAAAGTATTATAAAATATGTTAACAATAATACCCCTAAACTTAAAATTTATTTCAATTTATTGAACTAGTTAATTTTTGGGTTATTTAAATACTGCGATGTTTTTTTAAGTAAAATGCAAATATACTTTTGAGTTTACTTTTGAAAACACAATAGTTAAAATTCACTTTAATTAATTTACTGTCATTTATATAAAAACTCTTTAATATACAAGTATATATAACTGTATAAAATTTGATAGAAGTGTGTAAAATTATGTTTAGTTCGTTATATGATTATATATAATTTTACAAGACGTTTTACGTACGCACAATTTTGTATATTGCTGCTTGATACTGCTTATATATAATTAATATATATACAATTCTTATTTTAATTAAACATGATAATATGAGAAATATGATACGCTTATTATGAAAACTTAGTTTAAAATAAATAACAAAATTTATCAAGGAAGATAATTTCGTAAATTTACTTACACAAATTTACTTACACAAAATAAATCACAAAGTTTATCAAGGAAAATAGTTTAATAAATTTGTTGTAATTTTGGAAACTTTAAGTATAGCAATTTTAAAACTTTAAGTATATCAGTGTTGTGCTATAAAAGGCACTTGAAGTAAAATAAGCTGTTAAATAGGAAACATTTTTTAGTCTAAAGCAATACCCATCTATATACTGACCGTACCAAGCATTTCTTAAATTTGACGATCGAACGGCATGCGCTAATCGTAAAGACTTTAACGGTATCCTTAGGACTTACATAATGTATCTTTATAATAGTTACAGAATATTATAATATATATATTAGCAAATATTACAATATATTTATCAATAAAAAATAATTCTTTATTTTCTATAATTATATAAATATATATAATTCACACATATATGATAATATACAATATATAATATTTAGTTTTTTTGTGTAACTTTGGTTTGCATTTTATTTTGCGTTTTTAAAATAATATATTTATACATAAATTGTCATACATATTGTTTCTTTCCACTAACGAATATTTCTAGTTCGTTATCTCAACAGTTAGAATTTATCTTGTCAACAACTTTTTCGATACCTACAAACATATTGTATATTGTTATTAATGTTCTGTGTACTTTTACCGGTTAAACGCCTATATATAACCCGTATACATATTTCTGTTACATTCCGTAAGTTGTCGAGCTTCGCGCATTATTTTGAAATAAATATTACAAATAAACTACTCCTAAACGATAATTAATAAGACATATCGCGATGAATTTGTTCTCAATATCAACTTTTAATGGTCCATACACAGAAGACAGATATAATGAGTTTTTTAATCCAAACATTTGTCATGTTTGCAAACGTCCCAGCAAAGACTTGATAACGTGTAATCAGTGCTACATGATTTCTTACTGTTCCGAGGAACATGAGGCGATACACAGAAACACACACTTTCAAATCTGCAAAGCTATAGGAAGGGTAATAACAGACAAATCATTCTCGGATATGTATCCTAGCTTAGGAGAATGGATAAAATCACGGAAAGTAATTTTACATCAAATGCCCTCTATTTTGTCACGTGGCTTACCTCCATACGAAATGGAGATGATAATGTGTGCAAAATCGTGTGGTGTGTGTTTCCGACAGACAAACATAAGGTGCTGCAGCATTTGCTATTCAGCCAATTTTTGTGATGATGACCAAATGCTATTTGAAGCATTGCATGAGAAGTGCTGCCATGAGTTGTTGCTATTACTGAACATGAATATCTTCCATATAAACGGCTATACAGAACAAATTTTACTTGAAAACAAATATAAGTTCACCAAATTTCCTGATGCAAAACCTTGTTATGACACTATTACATTTATTAGCAACTATATATTCAATAATAATAATATTTCTGCCCATAGGTTAAATTTAGACCCTTCTATCTTAGTGTTTTACTGGACATTTCAGCAACGTACGTATTCTGATTATGCATCCGGTCCGCTAACGTTATACTATGCGTTGCAGGAATCAAATTTATTATCTCTTTCAAAGAATAGACGTAAATATATTATTCATGTTATAGATGTAAACAAAACAGATATAATATATTTGGAAATATGGCATATTTTCTTACATTACTTCAAAAATACGAAGGAATTGTATATTGTATTAATAAACCCATTAAAATTTGAGTGGAGCGATTTAGGATTTGTGTGTAATTCGTGCAGTCGCTATAGACAGAAAGTTTATGTTAGAAGCGTATCAGAACCGTATCACGATTTTGTACGCTTAGATTCATATGAAAAACCAAATGTGATCGTACTGTTTGAAATAGAATTGCTTTACATAGAAACATGGTCCAAATCTTTAGAAGCAATAATAGCGCAAGAATGTCCGTTACTTTTAACCGCTGTTTTGGAAAATACAGTGCAAAATGTTATAGACAAGATACAAGAACAAACAGGTACAACCAGAAATCGATTACACAGGGAAAATAAGTTCCGCGGTTATATGCCACATAGAAATTATACGACTGGTGGATTTTATTACCGAAATGCCCATTTTATTATGTATTCATAAATTGAATACACATGACCGACCCAGGAGGCAGGAGGTTATGTATTGTTTGATCCTATTTTTATTTTGGTATAGTTGATGATAATCAATTTTTCATAATATTCGAGTATAAATTAGAAATTTTTTACTGAGGCATATATTCAGTCATAAATTAATAGTATTTTTGTTAAAATATATTTGCTCATTTATCAGTATATAATTTATTAGTATAAAGTTTGTTAGTATAGTGTTTCTCATTTTTTCAAAATATGTGAAATATATTGAATATGAGGTAATAGAATGCTGGCCATACATATATATAGTGCCTTTAAATTTTACAATTTGTCGCATGCTATATCATAATTATAGGCAATATTATATGCAGCTACAATCATTCTATGCCTATAACTGTTGTATGTAATTGTCTTATAAATCTCTATTTGTCTATCTCTATTGTTCGTGTTCTGCAAGTGATAGGTGATGATAGTAATCCCAATGCTTTATGTAGATTATTTTCTTCAAACTGTGCTTTGTAATCAATAATATAACTTGCTAATATCGACTTTTCCAATTTAAATTGTCAAAATATATTAAAAAATATGAAAGCAAATCTGAAACTGTTAGCGTCTCTCGAGTCATCTGTAATTGTAAATTAAGTACAAGTGTAATCATAGTCGGCAATAAAATATAGATCTTTTAATAGTATACATTCGTTAAGAAATATGTATTGTGATTTTCCTTCCCGATTTTGTGTGAAATTGTAGTTCATACTGTAATGAACAAAAGAATATATACGATTGTATATTATTATGTTACATATCGCTCCTATTGTGTTGCCGTATAGCCATGATTTTGAAGAGTGTTCTTGAGATACTTGGGTTCGCTTTGGATGCTGTTCTTGTCGCAGATGTTAATGCTCTGTTTATTAGCGAATCGAAGATCGATTATTTTTGAGCTAGCTGATGGTGTGATTGGGCATGGAGATATCGTTTGGTGTATGTAAGTTTCCTAAAAACTTGGTGATCTAAAAAGCCATCTGTTCTTCTTGTGACTAGGACATCAAGGAAAAAGAGCCTGATGTTTTGTTCAACTTCCATTGTAAAGATAATTTTGGGATATTGTATGTTGAGTGCATATAGGAATTTCTGGAGTTTTTCTTTACCGTCTTGCCACATGAAAGTGTCATCTACATATCGAAGCCATATTCGGAGTTTTAATTGGCACTTTTGGATGACTTGAGATTCGAAATGTGCCAGAAAGATGTTAGCTATGACTGAAGAGATTGGGGATCCCATGGCTGCACCTGAAATTTGTTTATAGAATTGATTATTGTAGCTGAAATTTGTAATGGTCAGGCAGTGTTCGATTAGAGGGATAAGATCGGATGGAACTTGTTTTGATGTCTTTTTTATTTATGATGTTTGAATTTGGGACCTGTGTGAATAAAAATGATACGTCGAGAAGTACCGGGATGTCGATTGGTTGAATTTGGGTCCATTTTATCTTCTATTTGAAACCCGCTAAGTTTCTGACCGTGTAGGGGGTGTTTTCGCTGATTTTGGTGGTTCCAGTTTACTCACTAAAAAGCATGCCATATGTATGTTAGGAAGTTTTGGGCGCTCACTATAGTTCTAAGTGTTACATTGCTTTTGTGTAACTTGGGAAGGCCGGATATTCTTGGAAGTGTTACATTTTTTGGGATTAGGATGGTTTTTATTTTGTCTGGCAGAATACTGTTCTTTATAAGTTTCGTTATTTGTGCTTTTAAGGAATGAGTGGGGTCTTTCTTCAGTTTCTATTAAGTATCGTCGGTGTGAAGTTCCTATATATTCTTGTTATAGTTTTCTTCTTTCATTATTTCTGTTATGTTACCTTTGTCCGCTGGAAGGATGATGATGTCCAGTGATATTAATTGGTACCAGTGATACTTGAAGATTAACATAGTATATGTCAATAGGGATCACTTAGGATCGGGCAAATAAAGACTTATAAATGTGCTATTTAATGCTTCTTACAATATTTCATTAAAAAAAATTACTAGAATGTTCCATAAACTATGCGCCTTAAAGTGTTAGAATATAATAATTATATGTTGACAGGAAATTGACATTTGTCATCTGCCAAATTCTGATTTTTATATTACATTCGTAATGAGCAATGCTGAAAACCTTTGTACACTCTACTCTGCAGCGAAAAGATGGAAAGTGTTCCAATTGGAAAAGTGACTCGTAAAAGTTGATATTTTTTTACAAATTCTTATCAATATTGCAACATTTGGAAGAATTAAAAAAAAATCGTGTTCGACAGTTTTAAAATAATATACTTATGTATAAATTATCATTTTATTGAATAAGATCTGTTATTTTGTTGAAAAGAACCAATTAGATTATTTTCAGATTTTAATATTAAAAATGTTGTTATGAATAATATAAACAAAAAAAATTTTAAAGCGAAATACCAAAAACTCAAATAGCTTATAGCTTAATCTTTCGTTGAACAACAAAAAGGAGTGATACAATCACTAGATCAATAATATACATTGTACCAACATTTGTGGAATATTTAATGTTGTTCCGTCATTTAAATGTCTGCTCATAAACATATTATATTATTCTGTGAATGCTATAAAAAGATACGTTATGTAAGTCCTAAGGACATCCTTAGAATCATTACGATAATCGCGTATTGCACGATCGCAAAAATTTAAGGATTAGAACGTAATATGTTCCAAAAAAGGATGGGTGATCAATTCGGATCAAAGAACATTTTTTTAGTGGGTTAGTTAACTTAGAGTAACCTTTCTAGTACATTACCGAAATATCTAAAGTTTTGTTAAAAATTACAACAAAATTACTAAAGTAACTTTCTTGGCGGACTTTGTATTTTTTGAATAGTTTAAAGTAGATATTCATAAGTAATGTATCATGTTTGCATATTGTTTCTCTCCTATAATGAATACTTCTAGTTTGTCATCTCAATAGTTACAATTTATCTTGTCAACAACTTTTTCGATACATACAAACGTACTTGTACATTGTTATTAATGTTCTGTGTACTGTTATCATTTAAACAGCTATATATAAGCCGTATATATATTTCTGTTACATTACGTGAGTTGTCGAGCTTCGTGCATTATTTTGAAATAAATATTACTAACAAAATACTCATAAACGTGAATTAATAAGACATATCGCGATGAATTCCTCGGCAATATCAATTTTTCATGGTCCATACACAGAAGACAGATATAATGAGTTTTTTAATCCAAACATTTGTCATGTTTGCAAACAGCCCAGCGAAGACTTGATAACGTGTAATCGGTGCAACATGATTTCTTACTGTTCCGAGGAGCATGAGGCGATACACCGAAACTCACACTCTCAGATCTGCAAAGCTATAAGAAGTGTAATAACAGTCAAATCCTTCTGGGATACGTATCCTAGCTTGGAAAAATGGATAGAAACACGCAAAGGAATTTTACATCAAATACGCTCTAGTCTCTCACGTGACATACACCAGTACGAAATTGAGATGATATTTTGCGCAAAATCGTGTTCTGTGTGTTACCGGCAGGCAAATATAAAGCCCTGCAACATCTGCTATGCAGCCAATTTGTGTGATGATGACGAAATATTATTTAATATAATTCATGAGAAGTGCTGCCATGAGTTGTCGCTATTACTGAACATGAATATCTTCCATATAAACGGCTATACAGAACAAATTTTATTTGAAGACAGATATAAGTTCTCCAAATTTTCTTGTGCAAAATCTTTTCATGACACTTTTACATTTATTAACAAGTATGTACCCTCAAATGATATTCCTACTGATTACTTAAACTTAGGCCCTTCTGACTTAGTGTCCTTCTGGTCATTAACTCAACGTATATATTCTGATTCTGTATCCGGCCCGCTGACGTTATACTATGCGTTGCAGGAATCAAATTTATTACCTCTTCCAAAAAATGCACGTAAATATATTATTCATGTTATAGATGTAAACAAAACAAATATAATATGTTTGAGCACGTGGCATATTTTCTTACATTGCTTTAGAAAAACGAAGGAACTGTATATTGTATTTATAAATTCGTTAAATTTTGAATCAAGCGATTTAGGATTTGTCTGTTCTAAGTGCAACCATTATAAACAGAAAGTTTATGTTAGAAGCGTATCAGAACCGTATCACGATTTTATACACTTAGATTCATTTGAAAAACCGAACGTGATCATACTGTTTGAAATAGAATGTCTTTCAATAGAGAAATTGTTTGATTCTGTAGAAGCCATAATAGCGCAAGAGTGTCCGTTACTTTTAACCGCTAATTCGGAAAATACAGTGCAAGAGAATGTAAACAAGATAGAAATAAAAACAGGTATAAATAGAAATCGAATATACAGAGAAAATAAATTCCGCAGTTATATGCCACATAGAAATTATATGACTGGTGGATTTTATTACCCAAATATGCATTTTATTATGTATTCATAAATTTAAATCACATGACCGTTCCTGTCAACGACTGAAGTTTATATATTGTTTGATCTTGTTTTTATTTTGGTATAGTTGATGTTACACAATTTTTAATAATATTCGGGTATAAATTAGAAATTTTTTACTGAGGCATATATGCAGTAATAAATTAATATTTTTATTAAAGTATATTTGCTAGTTTGTCAGTATAGAATTTATTAGAATATAGTGTGTTAGTATATAGTTTCTCATCTTTTCCAAATATGTAAAATATGTTGTATATGAGATAACAGAATGCTGGTCGTATATATACTGGTAGTATATTGCTGGTAGTATATTTGAGTTTTAA
>NW_022639529.1:2490-15905 GCF_010583005.1 Odontomachus brunneus | reverse complement strand
GTTTGTCAGTATAGATTTTATTAGTATATAGTGTGTTAGTATATAGTTTCTCATCTTTTCCAAATATGTAAAATATGTTGTATATGAGATAACAGAATGCTGGTCGTATATATACTGGTAGTATATTGCTGGTAGTATATTTGAGTTTTAAAATTTGTGCATGCTATGCCATAATTGCAGGCAGTATTATATGCAGTTATGATTATTTTATACGGTGTATTATATAATTGTCTTGTGAATACCTACTTAATTGTTCGTGTTCTGCAAGTGGTATGTAATGATAATAATTTTGAATGTGTTTTAAGTAGATTATATTCTTCACACCGTATTTTGTAATCAATATTCATAACTCGCTATCATTGACTTTTTCAACTTAATTGTCAAAATATATTAATAAATATGAAAACAAACCTGGAACTATTAACGTCGCTAAAGTTATCAATTGTAATTTTAAATTAAATATATGTGTAATTATAATCAACAATGCAATATAGATCTTTTAATAATATATATTTATTTGTAAATTAGTATTATGTTCTTCTTTCCCGATTTTGTAAATGTGTAATCCTCATTTGAAATAAAGTTTATATACAATTGTATTATAATATCCGTTATATATCTCCCTCTATTGTTGCACTATTTTCCACGATTAATAGTAAGTGTGGCATAGAAAAACTTTTTGGTCATTTTATAAGTATACGTAATAAGCAAAATGCTACAACTAGTCACATTGAGAAAAAATATATTTTAATATTTATTTATTGGATTTAAAATGCAAGGAGGAGGATAAGTGTTTAGAAATAAATTTTATTTCACAGCAATTTTATATCCCACAAATATATTTTCAAGTATTTTTCTCAGTGCAGCAGCCAACTAATTGGAGCTAATTGGCATCACTAATTTCTACACGATTGTTAAAGTCAAATAATCTAGGTCGTGATCAGTAAGAAGGATGCGTATTCGTACCGATCACCGAATGATAAAATATTTGTAGAAATTATCATCGAATGATGGAATATTTATATAAAGTATCACGGATTTAGAAAGTCGCACACGATGATGTAATAACATTGTCAGATTATGAGTAATGCGAAAAAAGAAAATAAAGTTTCTTAAAATTATTTGAGCAGAGTTACCGAACAATTTTAGCAAAATAAGAAAATTAAATAAAACAATCTTCTTCCTTTGATCATATCTTGAATTGTTTGTAATGTCGAACAATAATATTTGTCGAATTAAAATTTAGTTTAATTGGACTATTCCAACAGACAAACTTCCTCCAATTTAATAAAATTCATTATGTCCAAAGAAATCTTTGCAAGAACCGATGGAAAACTTAGCACACGTATCTTCGCATATTCCAACATACAGGATGTCACAGATTGATACTCATCAAATTCACTGGAACATAGAATACACTGCGGTGAACATAAAAGTCCTGTAGCGTCTTGCGATATTCGCAATAATAATGGAAATATTAATTAAAAAAGATTGGTGAGTAATCATGCTCGATATATTAAATGAGTTCTTGTGACGCCGTCTGCCGTTTTATACTTTATAGGTTAATTGAAATTGAACATAAAAGTCCTCTATCATTTTGCAAGTGATCACATAGACTTTCAGACCATAACCAAAGAAGATTAGTACATCATTAGTTATACCGACGAAACACTTAACATTAGAACATTCTCTAAAGATTTTGTGCTATTATCTGAGCAAACATATAACGATATTTTCATTAATATTTAAAATTTTAGGTGGTTATTTGCAAAATTTTTGTTCAGTTTGATTTAATGTACAAATATACAATAGCATACGTCTTTACTACAACTCATCTGTTTATTGCGTCTAATCATTCCACAATCTTCTATAATTAGTATCTCGAGATTTATTGTAAATATCGTAAAACAGTACTTTTATGTTCATCTCAAGTCGATCTACGTTCCTACGAACGTTGCGGAGACAAATCTTGGATACCCTGTATATTCTTTATCATCTAGAATAATCAACGAATTTTCGGGTAATATTATTTTAATATTTAACCTGCTCTCTGTTATATTAGGACAATCAAAATATTTGTCTCAATTTTCAATAGAAAACATCGGATACATGTAATTTATCGGGAACATTTTGATATATACTGTGACTATGTATATACTATATAATTACGTATATATTGTTGCGTAAAGATGCGATTCCTATTCACTGTGATTACTTGATGAATTATCTGCTTCCACAGAGTATAATAAGCATAATAAAACACAATTTGTCTGCAAAATTGAAGCAAATCCCCTTTTAGTTAGCTTATTACATTAGGTGTTTCGTTCTCGATGATAATGTGTGTAGTTGTCCCCGTCATGTCGAAAACTTATAATGTTCAGCGCGTCATAATTGACGTGCGCCATCCTATAAGTATCCTCCTCTATGCAACGTCACCGATGTTCATATTGTTTCGTTGTGCTCGAAGACTCGAACGTTCTTCGTTTCTCGATACGAAAAATTATAAATATTAACATTGCAAAATATTTAATATTAAGAAGAAGAAACGCTCAAAATTAAGATGGAAGTGTCATAGCAGGGAACGACAGAATTCCGATAAGAAATTCCGGAAAATACAAGATCAAATAAATAATCTTCCTAACGTAGTAACATCGTTATTTAAATTGTTAGTTAATCATATAGTAATAACATCGTTAGTTAAATCACAACCCCAAACGTCTTTAAATACGGAGAGTCAACAAACACAATTTAAAACTATGGAAAAATCTCATATTAGTAAGTAAGGATTTATTATATATTTTCATACGAAACGTATAACAATGGTCATAGGTCGTTTTAATGGTGAAAATTTAACTCGGAAATTCCATACGAATGCTAAAGTGTCCATACGATTTTGACTAAGACTAAGGAAAATCATACGTAAACGAGTTCAATAAACGAAAGGTTTACGTAGTAATGCAAAAGTATCAATATCCAGACATATACTCAATCTTGGACAATCTTTTTGTTTTATTTTTTAGACACAAATATTTAAATTTCCGACATAAAATATTTGTACAAGTATTAAGTATATAAATATATTCTATGTGGAAAATTTAAATATTCGTATTTAAAGACCAAAACAATAAGAATATTTAGAATTAGGTCCATGTCCGGAAATTAATATTTTGATCTTATACAGTAAGTGTAATTTAATGTTTAGCTGAACCATAATAACATTTTGTTCAAAATCTAAAAGGAGTGATGCATTCATTGGCACACTAATATTTATTATATCAATATTTGTCGAATATCTTGTTCTATCGTTTCAATATTTACGAGTAAATGTAATATTCTGTAAATACTATAAAGATATATTACATAAGAACATCATTAGAGACATTAGAATTACCGTCAACATAATGTCTAAAATTGGAACATAAGACGTCCTAAAGATCATCTTTAAATTGTTTCTCAAACGATTTACGTATAAATGTCTTTAAGGCGTCCTAAAGATTACTTTTAAGACGTCTTCTGTCCCGATTTTAGACATTATGTTGTCTGAGGTGTGCCGTTTTATTGTCAAATGTAATGCTTAGCGTGGTCAGAACACGGATAAGTGCAACTTCAGATAAAAAAATTTCTTTAACGAATTAGTTAAATTAAAGACCTTTATAATGTATTACCAACTGCTTAAATTTCGAAATTGCAACAATTTTACTAAAGTATCTTTCTTAGTAAACTTTGTAGTATATTTTGAGTATTTCAAAGTAGATTTTTATATTCATATAAGTAGATTCATATAAGTAGATTTTCATATAAGTAAATTTCAGGGATGTATCACGTTTGTCATATTGTATCTTTTCACTAACGAATATTTCTAGTTCGACAGTTACAATTTATCTTGTCAACAACTGTTCCGATGTAAACATATTTATACTCGTTATTAGTGTGTCCTGTGTACCATTACTGATTAAATATCTATATATAATCAATACAAATATTTCTGTTACTCTCCGTAAGTTGTCGAGCTTTGCGCATTATTTTGAAGTAAATATAACAAATAAAGAACTCATAAACGATAATTACTAAGAAGTATCGCGATGAAATTCCAAATATACATTGCAAGAATGTGTAGATAAGATACAAGAAAGAACAGGTACAATCAGAAATCGATTGCACAGAATAAATAAATTCCGCGGTTATAGGCCATACAGAAATTATACGACTGGTAGATTTTATTACCGAAACGCGCATTTTATTATGTATTCATGATATTAAATCACATGATTGCCCCAGTCAAAAGCTGAACATTATATATTGTTTGATCCTATTTTTATTTTGGTACAGTTGGTAATACTCAATTTTTAATAATATTCAAGAATAAATTATAAATTTCATACTGAGGCATATATTCAGTTATAAATTAATATTATTTTGTTTTATTATCTTTTCAAAGTACCCTAGTAGCATAAGTTGATTCTGAGAGCATTCGGAGAATATCATAAAAGTAGATTGTATATTTCTTCCGAATGTTCGAGATATGTTTTATGTGTTCTTTGAACTACGTTCTCTAAGAATATACTAAGAACGTTCGTATATCCCGAATATTCGCTTCTTCAGTATGTACTAAGAACGTGTGATAGTATATCACAAGTATATTCAAGGAATATGCAGAATACGTTAATACTAAATGTTATGTTATTAATTTTATAGTATTCTGTGCATATACTATAAAAAGATATATTATTTAACTTTAAGAACATCCTTAGAACCATTAGAATCACCGCATACCGTACGATCCCAAAAATTTATGGAATGTTTAGCATGGTCTAAACAAGGATGGGTGATCGATTTGGAGGATTAAAGAACATTTTTTTAATGGATTAGTTAACTTAAAGTGACCTTTATAATACATTACTGAAATACTTAAAGTTTTGTTCGAAATTACAAGAAATTTACTAAAGTAACTTTCTTGGTAAACTTTGTATTTTGTTTTGAGTTTTTTAAAGTAGATGTTCATAAGTAATGTATTATATTTGTCATATTGTTTCTCTCCACTAACGAATATTTCTAGTTCGTCACCTCAACAGTTACAATTTATCCTGTCAACAACTTTTTCGATATATACAAACATACTTGTACCTTGTTATTAATGTTCTGTGTACTGTTACCGGTTAAATCCATATAAGTAACCTATATACATATTTCTGTTACATTCCGTAAACTGTCGAGCTTAGCGCATTATTTTAAAGTAAATATTACAAACAAAGTATTCAAAAACGATAATTATTAAGACGTATCGCGATGAATTCTCAGAAAGTATTTATCTTTGATGGACCATACATAGAAAACAAATATAATCAGTTTTTCAATCCAAACGTTTGCCATATTTGCAAACTGCCCAGCAAAAAGTTGGTAATGTGTAATCAGTGCTACATGATTTCTTACTGTTCCAACGAGCATGAGGCGATACACAGAAACTCACACTCAGAGATCTGCAAAATTATAGCAAAGATAATAACACACAAATCGTTGTGGCTCAGGTATAGTAGTTTGGGAGAATGGATAGAATCACGCAAAGGAATTTTACAACAAATACTGCCTAGTCTGTCACGATGCATATACCAGTACGAAACAGAGATGATAATGTGCGCAAAATCGTGTTGTGTGTGTTTTCGACAGGCAAACATAAGGCCCTGCAACATTTGTTATTCAGCCAATTTTTGTAATGATCACCAAATATTATTTAGTCTATTTCATGAGAAGTACTGCGATGATTTGTTACTATTATTGAATATAAATATCACCTATATAAGCGGCTGTATAGAAACAGTTTTACATCTAGAAAGATGTAAGTTCGTCAAATTTCCTGATGCGAAACCATATCATGACACCATTACATTTATTAACAATTATGTACCCATAACTGATTCATATTTTCGTAGCTTAAAATTAGATCCTTCTATCTCAATTATCCACTGGTCAATGGATCAACGTATATATTCTGATTATGCATCCGGCCCGCTGACATTATATTATGCGTTGCAGGAATCAAATTTAATATCTCCTTTAAGCATTGCACGTAAATATATCATTCATGTTATGGATGTAAACAAAATAGATATAATATGTTTGAAAATGTGGCATATTTTCTTACATTTCTTAAAAAAAATTAAGGAACTGCATATTGTATTTATAAACTCGCCGATATTTGAATCGAGCGCTCTAGGGTCTGTGTGTTCTGCATGCGGTCGCTATAATCAGAAACTTTATGTTAAAAGCGTATCAGAACCGTATCACGATTATGTACGCTTAGATTCATATGAAAAACCGAATGTGATCGTACTATTTGAAACAGAATGTATTTCGTATTCATGGTTTGAATCTATAAAAGAAATAATAGCGCAAGAATGTCCATTACTTTTAACCGCTGATTCGGAAAATACGGTGCAAGAAAATGTAGACAAAATACAAGAAGAAACAGGTACGACTAGAAATCGATTACATAGAGAAAATAAATTCCGCGGTTATATTCCACATAGAAATTATATAACTGGTGGATTTTATTACCGAAACGCGCATTTTATTATGTATTCTTGAATTTAAATCACATGACCCAGTCAACGGCTGAAGGTTATGTATTATTTGATCCTATTTTTATTTTGGTATAGTTGATATTCAATTTTTAATAATATTCGAAAATAAATTAGAAATTCCTTACTATGTGAGGCCTACATTCAGTCATAAATTAATAATATTTTTGTTAAAATATAATTTAATAATTTGTCAGTATATAGTTTATTAGTATATAGTTTCTCATCTTTTCAAAATATGTAAAATATGTTTTATATGAGGTAACAGAATGCTGGCCGTATATATATAGTATATTTAAATTTTACAATTTGTCGCATGTTATGCTATAATTATAGGCAGTATTATATAGAGCTATGATTATTGTATACTGAGTTGTATGTAACTCTCTTGTTAATCGCTACTTCATTGTTCGTGTTCTGCAAGTGATAAGTGATGATAATAATTTCATTAAGTTTTATGTAGATTATATTTTTTAAACTGTACTTTGTAATCAATATTTATAACTTGCTAACATCGACTTTTTCAATTTAAATTGTCAAAATATATTGTAAAAATGAAAACAAACCTAGAACTATTAGAGTCTCTCAAATTATCATCTGTAATTGTAAATTAAATTCAAGTGTAATTTTAATCGACAATAAAATCTTTTAATAGTATATATTTGTTAGTGAATATGTATTATATTTTTCTTTCCTGATTTTGTAAAAGTGTATTTTATATTGTATTAAAAAGAAGTATATATACGATTGTATAATAATATCCGTTATATATCGCCCCTATTGTTGCATTATTTTCCACGATTAACAGTAAATATAGCATAGAAAGGCTTTCTGGTCACATTATAAGGGTACGTTATAAGCAAAATGCTACAACTAGTCACACTGAGAAAAAATATATTTTAATATTTATTTATGGGAGATAAAATGTGGGGGATAAATGTATAGAAATAAATTTTATTTTACAGAAATTTTGTATCCCACAAATATATTTTCAAGTATATTTCTCAGTGCAACTGCCAACCAATTGGAGCTAATTGC
The DNA here is from genome assembly GCF_010583005.1 of Odontomachus brunneus. Lineage (NCBI taxonomy): Eukaryota > Metazoa > Arthropoda > Insecta > Hymenoptera > Formicidae > Odontomachus > Odontomachus brunneus. The sequence goes on along the minus strand of NW_022639529.1, from coordinate 8,292 downwards.
CATCACTAATTTCTACATGATTGTTAAAGTCAAATAATCTAGACCGTGATTAGTAAGAAGGATGCGTATTTGTACCGATTACCGAATGATAGAATATTTGTAGAAACTATCATCGAATGATGGAATATTTATATAAAATATCACGGATTGAGGAGGATACATACTGTGATTTAATAACAATGTCAGATCATCAATAACAGGAAAAAAGAAAGTCAAGTTTCTTAAAATTATTTGAACAGAGTTACCAAACCGTTTTAGCCAAACCGTTAAAATTATATAAAACAATCTTCTTCCTTAGATCATATAATTGTTTGTAATATCAAACAATAGTATTGGTCTAATTATAAATTAGTTTATTTGGACTATTCCAATAGATAAACTTCCTTGAATTTAATAAAATTCATTGAATCGAAAGAAATTCTTGCAAGAACCGAAAGAAAATTGAGCACACGCGTCGCACGTTTCAACATACAGAATGTCACAGATTGATACTCATAAAATTCATGGGAACATAGAACACACTGAGGTATGAAAACATAAAAGTCCTATACCGTTTTGCGATATTCGCAATAAATATGGAAATATTAATTAAAAAAGTAAGTAATCATACTCGATATGTTAAATAAGTTGTAGTCTGTCGTTTTATATTTTATACGTTAAGTCAACCTGAACATAAAAGTCCTCTATCATTTTGCAAATGACCACATGGATTTTTAGACATTAATTAAAGGTCATTTGTGCATTATCGCACACAAACATATAAGGATTTTTTTTGTTAATAATTAAAATTTTAGGTGGTTCTTTGCAAAATAATGAAAAACTTTTTTGTTCAGTTTGATTTAATATACAAACATACGATAGCATCTTTACTATAACCCATCTGCCTATTGCGCGTAATTATTCCTCAATTTTCTATAATTAGTATCTCGAAATTTATTTTAAATATCGCAAAACATTAAGGAAATTTTATATTCATCTCAAATCGATCTACGTTCCCACGAACTTTGCGGAGACAAATCTTGGACACCCTGTATATCCTTTTATCATCTAAAATAATCAACGAATATTCGGGTAACATTATTTTAATATTTAACCTTTTCTCTATTATATTAGGACAATCAAAATGTCTCGATTTTCAGTAGAAAACGTCGAATACATGTAATTTACCGGGAACATTTTGATATATATTGTGACTATGTATATACTATATAATTTTATATATATTGTTGTGTAAAGATGCGAATCCTATTTACTGATTACGCGATAAATTATCTTCTTCCACAGAGTATAATAAGCATAATAAAACACAATTTGTTTGCAAAATTGAAACAAATCTTCTTTTGATTTACTCATTATTACATTACGTTTCTCGTTCTCGATGATAACATATATAGTTGTCCCAGTCATGTCGAAAACTCCCAACGTTCAGCGCGTCAAAATTGACATGCATAGCGCCATCCTATAAGGACCCTCCACTATGCAATGTCACCGATGTTCATATTGTTTCGTTGTGCACGAAGACTCGAACGTTTTTCGTTTCTCGATACGAAAAATTATAAATATTAACATTGCAAAATGTATAATATTAAGAAGAAACACTCAAGATTAAAATCGATTTTAAAAGGAATATACAGCGCAAGAAAATGTAGATAAAATACAAGAAGAAACAGGTACAACCAGAAATTGATTGCACAGAATAAATAAATTCCATATGTATAATAAGTTGGTATATTAATTTATATAATTCTAGATATAACTTTATTATAATAGCAGTATGCTCATTGCATGTCGCGTGCAAGTGTGCCCTGTATCCTACGTTTGATGTGAAGGGCTTTCATATTCAATGAGCGTACAGCTCTGAAAAAAGGACCCAATTGATCTGTTCTTCTCAACTGAACTAGTATGATAACAATTATACACATAAACTTTAATAAGTTTATTTAAATTTATTGAACGCGCGGGCGCAGTAAATTTTTGAGTTATTTATTTACTGCGAGGTTTAAGTAACTTGCAAATATACTTTTGAGTTTACTTTGAGACAAGACAAAACTGAAAACTCACTTCAATTATTTAATTCTTCCCGTTATATAGCTTTGACGATTGAGCGGCACGCTGTGATTCTAATGGCTATACAAGCTTTTTATATATAATTAACCATATATAACCATCAAATGTATAATATATGAAATTAGCTAATAATAGTAACTTGTCACGCAAATTCTCAGAATAAGTAATTCGTGAAGTATTCATTCATGAATGAACTTCCGAGGAATACTTTAGAATGAATTATAGATTCGAGTAATTCTTCAGGAATTCTTCAGATATTCATGTTTCTAATTTTTTAGGTGTGCTTTAAAATAAATTCTCTATAAACTTCTATTCATCTTTATGCTACCTAGGTAGTATCATTGCGTAACGACAGGTTGCTAAACTAATGATTCTATAAGTTATCCAAAAAATACGCCAGCTAATAACGAAAATATCAAGAAAGATCATTATATCTATAACGGCATCACTCCTTCTTTTATTTTTTAAATCACGCAGCTTTTCCGAAGGCTTACCATTATTTTAAAGGAATTATTAATGTAATGTAAAAGTTTAACAAATATTAAATAAATGTTTGTTTAGTTTTTTATAAAGTAAATATTGTTTTAAATAAAGAATTAATGTAATCTAAATGTTAAATATACGTTAAATAAACGTTAAATAAACGTTATATAAATATTTTTCTAAATCATTATTTTAAATATAATGTTGCAATATAAAATAAATATTCAATATAAAATAATATTATAATAAATAAATAGTTTCAATGTTAAATAAACGTTGCATTAATATTTTTTTGAAATTATTACTTTTAATGCACAAGTAATTTAATATAAGTAATGTAATATATATAATATAATATAAACATTTAATCAACATTAAATAAAGATAATTAAAATAATAACATGCGCAATGTAATATCAATGTAAAATAAACATTTAAGAAACATTTAAAAAACATTCTTTACTGATTAAGCACTAGCACACTAATATTCTTTATAGTAACATTTGTCGCATATTTAATGTTGTTCCGTCATTTCAATTTTACTCAAAAATGTATTATAATATTTTGTGAATACTATAGACAGAGAAAGAGAGAGAGAGAGAGAGAGAGAGAGAGAGAGAGAGAGAGAGATACATTATATAAGAACATCGTTAGAGCCATTAGAATCACAGCGTGCCGCTCAATCCTCAAAGCTAAAGAACGCTTATTGCAGTCAGAACATGGATGGGTATCGCTTCAGATAAAAAAATATTTCGTTAACGGATTAGTTTACAAAGTGTTCATCAAGTGATCTTTATAAGATATTACTAAAATATTTAAAGTTTTGTTCGAAATTACAATAAATTTACTAAAGTATCTGTCTTGGTAAACTTTGTAATATATTTTAATCCTTTCTAAGTAGATTTTCATATGAAATGTATCATATTTGCTGTATTACCTTCCACTAATGAATATTTCTAGTTCATTTTATCGATAGTTAAAATTTATCTTGTCAACAACTGTTTTGGTATAAACATATTTCTATCCGCTATTACTGTCCTGTGTACTATTACTGATTAAATATCTATATATAAACCGTATAAATATTTCTGTTACACTTCATGAGTTGTCGAGTTTCGCGTCTTATTTTGAAGTAAATATTACAAACAAAATACTCATAAATGATAATTACTAATATATATGGCGATCAGTTTATACGGAATAATAATTTTTAATAGACCATACACAGAAGACAAATATAATCAGTTTTTCAACCCAAACGTTTGTCATGTTTGCAAACGGCCCAGCAGAAACTTAATAACGTGTAATCAGTATATGATTTCTTACTGTTGCAAGGCGCATATGACCATACATAAAGACTCGCATTTGGAGATTTGTGGAGCTGTAGCAAGTGTAATAACAGAAAAATCGCTTTGCGTCACGTATGATAGTTCGGAAGAATGGATGGAATCGCGAAAGGAAATTTTACGACAAATACTGCCTACTCTATCACGTTGTATATATCGGTACGAAACAGAGATGGTAATATGTGCAAAATCGTGTTATGTATGTCACCGACAAGTAAACATAAGATCCTGCAAGAGTTGCTATTCGGAAAATTTTTGTGATGATCACAAAATGTTATTTAATCTAAAACATCAGGATTGTTGCGATGAGCTGTTACTGTTGCTGAACATGAATATCGTCTATATTAATGGCCATATAGAAGAAATTTTATATCTAAAATAAGACAGAAATAAGTTTACCAAATTTCCTGGTGCGAAACCTTATCATGGCACTATTACCTTTATTAATAACTATGTACGCCCAAAATATCTATATAATCCTCTAATAAAAAAAAACTGTTCTATCTCAACTCGTCATTGGACCTCAGAACATTATATATATTCTGATTATGTATCCAGCCCGCTGACATTATACTATGTGTTGCAGGAATCATATTATTACATTTACCACACAATGCTTCTAAATTTATTATCCATATTATAGATGCAAATCGAATAGATGTAATGTATTTGAAAATGTGGCATATTTTCTTACATTTATTTAAAAATATAAGGAAATTGTATATTGTACTTATAAAATCGCCAGTATTCGAATCGCAAGGTCTAGATTATATGTGTCGTACGTGCTTTCACCAAAGACAAAAACTTTATGTTAAACATATATCAGAGTCGTACCACGATTATGTATGCTTAGAGTCATATGAGCAGCCAAATGTGATTGTACTATTTGAAACATAAGTTTTTTTGTAGGGATATGGTTTAAATCTATAAAAGCAATAATAACGCAAGAGTGTCCGCTACTTTTAACTTCTGATTTGGAAAATACAGTGACAGAAAATGTAGACAGGATACAAGAAGAAACAGATGCAACCAGAAATCGATTATACAGAAAAAATAAATTTCGCGGTTGTAGGCCGTTTAGAAACTATGTGACTGGTGGATTTTATTACCAAAATACGTATTTAATTATGTATTCATGAATTTTAATCACATGCCCAACTCAATCAAACCTGAAAGTGCGTCTGATCCTATTTCATTTTATAGTATAGATGATGATACTCAATTTTTAATAATATTCGAGAATAAATAAGAAATTTCTTACTGAGGCATATATTTAGTGATAAATTAATTGCACTTTATTACTTTTCAAAATATTTACGTCAAATATATAAATATATAAATATTGTATACGAGGTAATAGAATAATTGTCTCACATATATAATATCTTAAAATTTTACAATTTGTTTTCGCATGCTATTTCGTAGTATAAATATTATATGTAGTTACGATCATTCTGTACTGAGTATATGTAATTGTTTTGTAAATCTCTTCTTCTTCGTATTCTGCAAGTGATATATGATAATAATTGCGGCACACATTATAAATAGGTTATATTCTTTAAATTGTATTTTGTAATTAATTTTCGTAACTCGTTACCTTGACTTTTGCAGTTTAAATTGTCAGAATATATAAAGTCAAAATATATAAGAAGCATAAAAGTACATTTTAAAATATTAGTGTTTTCTGAGTTATCACTGATCATTGTAAATTATATGCAAGTTTAACCACAGTCGCCAATAAGTTATGCATTTTTTAATAGCATACATTCTTTAGTGTGTATATATATATACAGGGTGTTCAAAAAGTCCCGGACCGGTGAAATATCTCGAAAACTAAGCATTTTAGAAAAAAATGTTTCAGATAAAAGTTGTGGCGTTTAAAAAGATGTATTTACTGATCACATCA
>NW_022639529.1:1414-1565 GCF_010583005.1 Odontomachus brunneus | reverse complement strand
TATATATATATATATATATATATATATATATATATATATATATATATATATATATATATATATACTAAAAAATGTATGCTAAAGAATGTACATCTATCACAATTTTACAGAACAAACAGAGAGAAACACTATATATATATATATATATATA
>NW_022639529.1:0-183 GCF_010583005.1 Odontomachus brunneus | reverse complement strand
GATGTAAAATTTTCCGCTCTTTCGAAATCCGCAGTCAAAAATAGGGTGTCCCATTAGAAAAAACCATCGTGACCTTGAAGTAACCTTCAAAATTGACTTCAAGATCAAAACCAATGGTACAATTGAATGACACTCTCTGTCCTGGTCAACTTTTATCTAAACAATTTTTTTGTAGATACCGTA
>NW_022639528.1:1675254-1688511 GCF_010583005.1 Odontomachus brunneus | reverse complement strand
TTGGAAGATATTCGGATCCATAGACTAAAATGACTCACCTTGTATATATATCCTTATCCGTAATATTATATAATCCATCCGGATTATTTCAGTCTCGAGTGAGTTCGCAAGTCCGGTCGCTTTTGAAATATGAAAATAAATGCGCGAGGATTTATACTCGTATATTGGATCGTTCATTCGATTCAGAGGTCCAAGAGCCCAAAAGACCCTTCGTCTTTTGGCGAAATTTACTGGTACATCTTTAGTTACGTGCCAAATCCAACGGACGCTGCTTTAAACTACCGTAATCCGTTACAGCCTAAGTGGATCATTTCTTTGATAAATCGTAGAAACGTTGCAATTTAAAGCGGAGTTTATGCGGAGAAGGTCTCCCTCTTCTCGAGTAACTTCTTACCCTACATTAAGCTCCACCAAGAGAGCATCCGGAGATATACAAAATCAGAAGTGAGGAAAAAATTCGCTGCCCTAAAGCGCGTGTAAAATTCAACTCATGCTATTATGGAAATTGCAATTTTATCCGCAGAGAATTACGTATTTTGCAAATTACAAGGATAACTTCGAGAAATCGTGATTTCTCTGAATAGAAATCTCGCGGAAACTTTATATGCATCTATAAATGGCTGATCAATACCTTGTAAAAGGTACGACGTTAATAATACGGGAACCTACACTCGATCGTGGGTGCGACAGAATTAAACATATCGAATTCGAAGCTCTTAGTAGTGCTACCCTGCCAATTTCAGCTACACGAATGCCGGAGTAAGTACACGTGTATTACGGGTCCTTCAGGACTACTATAGAATATAGATACTATCTACAAACACAATTGTATTATTTTTAAATACACAAGCGTGTAATTTGGCTGAAGCTGTTTTTGCACGTTTTTTGCGCTTTTAAATCACGCCATTTGATAAATTACAATTTCAATAAATTACAATTTCATACTTTAAATGGCTTGACTTAGGATGGCAAAAAACATGTTAAAAAAGATTTAGCCAGAATAACTCACTTAAATTTACAGTGTGTCCGGGTACCCGGCTAATATCCGTGGATTTGACCTGACCTACTAGCTGGATATCCAGGTATAGAAATGCCCGAGTTATACTGACAACACTAGCTCCTTAGTTTCTCAGTAACCGTCATGACTGACGATTATTCGAACTTTGGCTGTTGAGATACACGAACGATCAGAGAGGAAGATGATCCACTTAATTAACGCGGATCACGACTTCTAGACGGTATAACTGGCCTGTCGATGCCACGTACGCGATAAGAGCGTGAAAGTCGATAGCCACGGTGATAAATCCGACATGCATATGTATCGCAATATCGACGGCTTTGCTTAGGAAATAGCACTTCATACAGAGAGAGAGAGAAAGAGAGAGAGAGAGAGAGAGACTCCGAGTTGGAATCCTTTCCAGGCTTTAAATATCACAAATGCGCGCAGCGCGATAATGTGCACATTCCGCGCAAAATTCATTAGCACGGAAGACAACCGATAATTTTCGGCAGACCGGCGTTCGCACGCCGCGGCTATCAGATACTGCTCGTTTTTTCCTCGTTTTTTTTACAGCTCTTTTCCACTTGTCTGTTTTTTGTAACGTAACAAAAGCGCGCGCGATAAAGTCGGCGGATTGTCTGAATTAAATTGACTCTGGTTGAACATTGATCCCCCATTGTTTTGTCTTGCACGGCGAAAAAGTTGGCGCGCATACGTATCATTCCGCAACTAGCTATCGACAAACTACGTGCGCGTCATCGCTCAAAAAGTTTGATAGAATTACATAAAAAAAATTTAGCGCAACTGAATCGTATTTTTGGTAAAAAAAAAATGATAAAATTATATAGAAAGTACACTGTTAAATATTGGAGGGTCAAATTTAAACCAATTTCTTGAGTTAAATAATATTTAGTTATTTTTAATTATTATGTATGTCAAAATTTACTATTTTACTATTTACTATTTTAACACAAAACATGTGTTTAAAAAAACAACCACATCTAATCAACCCATTTAAAACAATATTAAGTCATTTTTTACTAAAACAAAAGTTACATTAACGTGCACATAATAAAAAATAAACTAAATTTTAATCAAATTTAATACATTTCTTAAGTTAAATTATTTAACTCCATTACATTAGTTAAATTAACGACATATTTAGTAGAAACAGTGGCGACTTATAGGAATGGTTAAAAATAACTCAAATTGATTATAATTTGACACTACGGATTTAACAGTGTATATATTCGGATAAATATTCAACAATCTCTCAATGTAATATTTAATGGTTAAACTGAAATAACTGATATAAAACAAAAGAAATTGGTAATTCTCTCTTATACAAGCCGAAATGTGAAATATTGATATTTTTAATAGGAATAATATGTGTGTTCAAATAAGATCATATAGTATTTCAATGAAATTTGTACATGTTTCTATCAATTTTTACCGAATTTTTTCAAATAGGAATTCTCTCTCTCTCTCTCTCTCTCTCTCTCTCTCTCTCTCTCTCTCTATATATATATAATTTAAATTAAAATAATAAATAATTTAAAATAAAATAATAAATCGTACACTACAAAAACGATTTATACAAGGTGAAATTATGTGTTCGAAATCATATCTGGACTATCGTAATTTGATCGCTATCGCAGATTAGAATGCTTAAGAGGTCACGTACTTCTTTAAGAGTGTAAAACAAATCGGGAAAATACATTGGAATGTAAACATAGACGAGTCCACGCTATCGATTTATCAATTTATCTAAGTTAACAGTCGCAGTTATGAATCAAGTCTCGACCACGAGTCAAACTTGGTTTATTAATATATTAAAAACGTGTACATTATGAAAAGACGGGAAAACTTTTTTTATATTTCTCAGTCCTTTGATAATTGTATTCTAAGGTTAAATTCACAAACATTCTTAATATCTAAAGAGAAGTCTAAGATATCAGGTTATTTCGTCAACTCGTTAGGTTTATGAAAACTGCTGGTAGGTTGTACTACTATTTTTTTGTGTAGACCAAAACAATGTGAATTATAAATATTATTAATATAAAATTGAGCATCGTGTAACAGGCGCGTAATATATATTTGCTGACCCATAATTCCCAGACAATACAATCTACTAAAGATATCTTAAAGACGTCTAAAGTACGTTCTGTTTTTTTAGATGTCTTTTAGATGTCTTTCAGTAATTTATGTAATCTGGGACTTGGAACTCACACACATAAATTTTTCTAATTATTTCTTTATAATTTAAGATGAACTAACTTAAAGTCTAATGATTTTATTTTAAAATCATGATGTTTGCTGACATTGATATATCAACAGTTTGGTCTTAATATTCGATATCGATAAATTTATGTAGATGATTGAAAATCACTTTAACCTTTAGATGACTCACTAATTGGAACCGTTACTGTTATTTCGGAATATTATTTCGGATAATGACGCGCGATAGACAATCGCTATCTAATCGCCGACAAGTTGTCACGATATAAAAGAGATCACTCCACTGGCCGTTGTCCTAAAGTCCTCGCGTGTGCGGACAGTATGACGACGTTCTTCATCATTCTCGTGCTACTTCTGACCGGGTGCCCCGTCCGCGGCGTTACGGGTAAATCGTTAGATTTATGGTTCTTCCGCGGTTCCACCCTTTCTCTGTAGGGACGCAGCCATCCTCGACACCCTCGCGCTCTCTCCGTCTTTCTTCCTCTTTCTCTCTCTCTCTCTCTCTCTCTCTCTCTCTCTCTCTCTCTCTCTGTCTGTACCTACCCTCCGTTCGGTTGCTGTCCTCCCTCCTCGTTCGTGCGGTCTCACGTCCCCGTGCAGAAGCACGCATCCCACCTTTCGTTTGTTTCGGAATTTATCGAGCGTTAAGTTTCTCTTTTTTTTCCTTTACGCGTGGAGAAGCAAAAACGAGGTCCATTTTCGCCGAAAGCCAAACTCCGCTTCTCGTCCGCGCGGCGGGGGGTGCTGCCGAACACGAGGGTGTGTGCGCCCGATCGAGCCCCGTCAACGGCGGCGGACGGGCGGACGTGTACGCGACGTCGTGCGCTAATCGGGCTACGTGAAACTGCGTGCTTGCAGAAAACGTCCTGACTACGTCGGGCCACTCGACGCAGCTGAGGGTGGAGTCGGTCGAGAAGGCGACAAGATGCGTTCTCGAGACTAACCGAGCCCAGGTGTTGGCATACACGCCCGACGATCGCAAAATTAGAAGGGACATCGACCGTAACGATTATGATTGGATAAGCAACAACGAAACGTGCTCGGTCACCATCCGATCAGCTAATAGCACTCACGCGGGCGTGTGGCGAATAACGACCGTGGCGCGGGACGACGAGCATGACAGAAAGAAGACTGATACCCGCGATGACAATGCCACCGCTGCGAAAGTGTTCGCATTCAATCTGTACGTTCAGGTAAATCTCGCGTTACACCGGCCGCGTCCAGTTCTGCCTAACTTTGTTGGCCACCGGATGCGACGAGGGAGACGCTCCGCGAAATTGGTCGCCGTGGGCGACGCTAACGCTCCGCTGCAGAATCGCGGAAGTATTAATTGCACGCAAAACCTCATTGTCACGTCAGCTTCGCGTTTACGTCGTAGTTGCACTCCGGATAATTGCAGGTAGAAAGAACCATGACCGATAAGAGGTATACGTGAAGTCGCGTGTTTCAGGAGAAAGTCGACCTACCTTTCAAGGACATTGAGGTGTACGAAGGACACTACATAAATATTAAGCACGTGAACGACTATGAGAATCTCACGGCGTGCAATTTAACAGGACCCTCGGTATGTCGATTAGAAAGCCCGCATCCAAAATATATGATCTCGTTCTTAGCGGGATTCTCTTTATGTCATGACCCCAAGAGGGGTTTTCTTTAAAACCAAGAATATATTAATATCCATATAATCAAAATATTTTAATATCCAGACAAAGAACTTTAATTGCAAAATATTATTTCCTGTAATCTCGTACTCTAAGCGAGAAATTTTAAAGAAAGAATATTCTCTTCTAATGAAAAAGAACAATATTGTGCTTGGAATATTTTCCTTTTGATCTTAGAAAAGATCCCTTTTGAGGTCATACATAAGAGAATTTCTCCAAAGATGCACTGAGAGAAAAGAATCTAAAAAATAAGAAATATTCCTTAGATGGGTACTAATAAAATATTTATTAATCTATTAAACAACTTTTTCATATAATAAAATATATATTTTTTCTTAGAAACCGTAGCTTTTCAAAAAAGCAATTGTTTATTTTTTTTTTAAATAAAAGAGTATATATTTCAATAAATATATTATCTATCAGTACTCAAAAATAAATATTTTCTTGTTTTTTGGATATCTCTTCTCTCAATGTAAGATTAAATTTTTGCGTATAAAAAACACACATAGATACAGCCAAATGAGTCATATATGAGCGGAATAAATATCTGCAATCTTCGCAATGTTATACTTTATTATTATTCTTCAATCGGAGCTCGAAGAGACACTCATACTCTTAGAAAAAATCTAAAAAATCAAGTATCATAAAAATACCGTAAAGAATCACGGAAATAATGTTATCGTGTCTAGTATATACGTGTAAAATCAATACATGTAATTCCACCCCTTATCGGGGGTGTACATGTGATTTAGAAGCAGTCGGTGGATCTACTGGCGGAGACGCGAGATGATTTTCAACTTTTCGGTCAATGCGGCGTCCGTATGAAAGTGCACGTCAACTCGAGCGGCTTCTGGCAGCTCGTCGCGTTCGACAACGATTTCGTACTGTACGTCGCGAGCTTCGGCGTCACCGTGCACCAGCTGGAAGAGGTGAAACAGCCGGACCCGGCCAATATGGTGAGTCTCGGTCGAGCTTCATGCCCCGCTCTAACCGTATCATCTAACTCTGATATTTGGAGTTCGCGCTCTCTTCGCCGCAATGCGCGACAAAAATTTTTGCGAGTTGCAGCGGGCGTATACGAGAACTATTTTCCGGAAACAATTCGTGAAAGAGAGAGTAAGAGAGAGAGAAAGAAAAAAGAAAACAAAGTCGATACAGAGTTCAAAACAATTGCGTGTGATATATAATCCATTTCATAGGAAATTGTAGGAAAAAGAGCAATCGAGTTCTCATAAGTTTTTAGCTCTATTTTGTGACATTTGAAATGTTAAATTATTTTTGCATAAAATTGTGGCTATTCATGAGTAAATTAAAGATATATAAGTATCAGTATATAAAGTATCAAAGCTCTCATTATTTAGGAGAAAGCACAAAAGATACGTATCCTATATAATTTTGTATAATAAATGATATTGTTAGGAAACATAGAAAATGTAGCAATGGGAAAGATAAAAGTTTACAGGAAACATAGAAAATGTAGCAATGGGAAAGATAAAAGTTTTCATAAATAAAATAATGCGAATTATAAATACTAACAATATGTATTAATTTGGGGTGGCTTTTATCGATTAACTTAATTGTCGATTAATTCCGTTGTGACCAGAAAGTAGCTATTGGCCAATTTTTTATTAGTTACAACGGAATTAATCGACGATTAATAAGTCAACCGATTAAATTTAACTTAAGTTTAATTTAATTTAATTTAAATTTAATTTAATTTGAATTTATAATTTAATTGTAACCAAACGATTAAAAGTAACTTAATATTTCGAATGCTGCAAAATGGGGCTAAATTTGGCTGCACTCTTTCATTTATCGTATCAGATTTCGAGTATTCGGCTGCGCTTTGCATTATCGTGAACGTCGATTATATATTTACGGACTCAGGTGAGAATTTACAAGCAAACAGATATATATAATGAAATTAATATTGCACATCCGTCGCGTGCAATTATATAGCGAGAGAAAAAGTCCCACGTGTTTATTAAACGCCCGCGACACTCGAGATTGTCACCGAAAATGCTTATATATTTATTACTCATCCATCATTATTCATTAGTCACTCGCAGAGACCCTATAAATCAAGCAGATCCATAAAATATACAACGTACATACTTGAAAAAACTTGTATAAACGCGGGAATTTTTTTATTTTCTCCCCAAAATGTGCGTGATAACGTGTAATGCAAAAGTATGTAATAATTTATTTGTTTTCATCATGCGTTGACATACATATACACACTCGGGAAAAATTATATGAACAATCGATATTCCCGTTGCAAATATCGTACATCTTGTTTTGGAAACCAATAAAAAACCAAATAAATTGGAAAATTTTAAAAGAGCAGGCAAAAGCAAATTAAAGCCTGAAATTAAACAGAAAAATATTGACTAAGTTAATATTATAGAAGCAAGAAGTAAAATAAGGGAAAAGTTCAATACGGGAAAAGTTTCTAAGAGTTAATAAGGTAGAGGCGTATATTCTGAGAAAAAAAGATGTGAATAATATATATTTATTCGCTATGTACTATGATAACATATTTTCTTATATTAACATAAAATATTTTTTAAATAAGAAAATACACATTTTCTAAAAACCTTAAGACCTTAGTTTTTACACGAAGGCAATTGTTTATTCTATTTAAATAGAAAAATTTAGATTCAAGTAAATATGTTATCAGCACCCACACGGAAAAAAGGTTTGGTTGAATTAACTAAATATCTGGTCGAATATAAACGATCCAGAAATTCCGATGGAAATAACCCGAATTCTATTTAAGTTAACAAGATTTTTGGTTGACTTAAACAGAATTCGGGTTACTTCAATCGGAATTTCTGGATCGTTCATATTCGATCAGATATTTAGTTAATTCAACCAAACCTTTTTTTCCGTGCAAATAAATATTTGTTAGATATTTTTTTCTCTCAGTATATGAAGCTACAGCACGAAAACGTGGATAATCAAACTTGAAACGTGGATAACCATACTTTACTTAAAATTCAAAATAATAGCCTTACATGATTTTAACTTATAATAAGGGTTATAAACCCTTGAGGGAGAGAACTCTTTGTTAGCCATCCTCCGTTTATGTATTTGTTTCGCACTTCTGCAATATTCCGTTTATGTATCTGACTCGCACATTTGCAATTCTCTCCTATTAATTCGAATGATTTCGCAGAACTTCGGGGTTAAGCCGTGCATAGAATGGCACCAGACTTTTAATATCGCTCTCACAGCGTCTCTCCCAATTCAATTTTCGAACGAAACAGGGTCAGAGATGAATGAAGATTTAACATCGAGGTGAACAACACAAGACATGAGCGTAAAATTATGTTCCCCGCGGTGCCACGTTTGAATCGAAAGAACCAATCACGCGCTCCAGTCGACCTCGACAACGACGTCGCGTTGTCGGCAGCTGGTGTAACTGCGCCGTTGGCGCCGGTCGTGCACTTCGACTTGCGAATCGGCTCAGGTAGCGAACATTGTACGTAAGTATATCGGCTTATGTCTTATCGCTCGCGAGTTAAGCACCGTCCAGCTTGCGGTAAAAGCGAGCGAGATCGAAATCGAGGGCGTGCATTTACGGTTACTAGATTCGATCATCATTCGGGATTACGGCCAACCAGAAGTTCTCTCTTCCTCTCTCTCTCCCCCTCTCTATATCCTCCTCTGCCTCTCTCTTCCGTGTGCCGGATACGCGAGGTTTTATCGCGACGGTTCGGCAAAATCGACCCGCGTGTCGTAGCGTACGTCCTCCGGAAAACAAAGTAACGATCAAACGCGGACCTACATGAGCGCGCTGCTAATGGTCTGCATTTCCCATCGGGATAGTCGAGTTTCGCGAATGGCGCGTTGGGAGTCGCAAGCGAAGTTTTCTCCAAACGGTCGCCGCGGCTGTGACGATGCAACGACGTTCGAATCCGCCGAAAAAAAGGGGAACGACACGAATCTTGGCAGGGCGGGCGATAAAAATAGCGTCACGCTATTTCGCGCGATCGCTTATTTGTGCCCGATATTTTGGATTAACGGCAGTTCATGCATTCGTAATTAGGCAATACGCTGTAACTCCCGATTGAATTATTGAGTCGGGGAATATAGCGCCGCGCATATACCGTTGATAATTCAATAGATTATTTATAATATTTGTACGCACATGTGTAATGTGTGTATGTGCATGCGCGCATCCCTTGAATCGGAGCAATCGTGCGATCGTCAATTATTCGCACGCTCTTACGGGATATTGCGGGTCTCCGAGGAAAAAAGGGATCGAACATGATCGCACATTTGTCGCGCTGGACACGCTGGAAATCGATGATTTCTTCGGCTAATTCGCCGTGTTTATTAATTTTCGCAGTAAATCGCCCGGCAAAACGCCCGTGTTTTATTTGCCAGCAGCTTCGGAAAGTTGTGAACGTCCAGTGGGAAACGGCCGAGAGATCGAAGAGCGATTATCCCGGCGATCGTCCGCTTTTCCCTTAAAATCCCCCAAATTTGGCGCACCGGCGGTCGCGCGCGGCCGAAAGCACGTTGCAATAAACTGTCGCAAAATAGCAGCGTAAAAATAAAAGTAACGATCGGGCTTCGGGCTGCACATTGCGATCGCGTTTAGACGTCGCCCGCCGAAACGCCGCTCGCCTTCAAAAAGGGGAAGAAATAGAAAAAGATAGAAAGAGAGACGAGAGAGGGAGAGAGAGAACGGCTCCGGCTTTTAACGGAAAAGCGGGCTCGCGTAGGACGTGCGGAGCCCGGCGGGGCCTGAATGCGCCGAATAATCTTCGATGTCGCTAACGAGAGTGCACACCGCCGTTTACAGGGACGGGTTCCGTACCGAGAAGTTGTACCAACTCACGCCAACTTACTATAATAGACGGCTAACGAGATAGCCGGGGCCGAACGCGCGCGAGCTATCGCTGTTTCGTGGAACACGTAGCTAACGTTAAATGCGATGTAACAAATGTTAGAAAAACGAAGGGAGAGATGCTTGTAACCTCGCTACACATACGCCACTCGCTCGTTAGTTCAAAAGAAGAATGTCGCGAGGGAGAAAAAAAGAATATAAAAGCCGGAAGAGAAGTTGGCAGAACAGAGCGCGTTGTGTTTTAAAACGCGTGTGCGTGGGAGGGAACAGATTCTGCACGATGACTATCTTCGTTATTATCGCTGAACGAAGTTGTGTGTGTATGTGTATGATCGACTGGTCGTTTCCTCAGTCGCGGTAGATCCTAACGAAAAGATCATGGGCGGAAATTAATCCGAATTAAAAATTAATTCGATTTTAGCATAAAGAAAAGACAAGACAAACGAACTGTATGCGTTTATAGTTTCAAAGAGCGAAAATGTCGATAACGTAAAGACGATATGAGCGCTTGAAATTAATTGAAGAACAGTTTTTATTTTCTACTAATTGCTCCATTTTTTTATTAATGGCGTCTTTTTTATTCATTTTTTAAGAGTTAAGCTTGTTAATGAATATTTTTAAAAAAGAAAGTATTGACCATGCTTAATTTCTTGAACGATTATGGGGACCTCAATGTTATCTATAATTTATAATCATCTTATAATATTTATCATTTATAATCATAAAATCTTCATCTTCATTTTTTCCGGAAAGTATTCCATGTGGATTGAGTCATTCTTGCATAACTACGATAATTTCTTATACATATAGATCTTATTAAACGTGTATTCCGTTTCACCATATTCAGCGGAAAACCTCTCATATATAGAAATCTTTCTGCAAACTTTTCGCATATTTTTAAGCTTCTAAATTCAGTTGTGGAGGCACAGCAATCTTCTTTGAAATCTACCTGAGCGGAGGAGGCACGCGTTTCAAATGTAGAAGAACTACAGAACTTTCGTATGAGTAAATATCTGCTCTAAGTGTGACACAACTCGAGATGTAAATTTTAAAATTCATCGTTTTCCTCACGTATTGAGCAACGCTCCAGTTTACTTACGCACCTGCTTTCGTTGTGTGTAAGAACATTTGTAAATCTGTGCAAATAATACGACGTAAAGTTTGCAGAACAAGGTCCGTATTTTGTCGGTACGGTTTTCAAGTATGGCATCCCTTTAAATCGCCCAACTCTCTCTATTTGTATTCCGCGAGTCGCGGAAACCCCAATAATGCACGCGCGCATGATAAGATAACAATCGCGATAACTGGATCGCTGTACAGGGGGTGCGAGTGTAATTAACATCTACATATACGATGAACTTGACCGCTTGTTATCGTTACGCAAGATCTGATCAAATTATTGGTACGGGCGATCTAACAGACACACTCTCTGTTAGCACGTTTCTTCATTTGTACATGGCTGAGTAGTCATTAACTCGATAACCTCTATCTATCTTTGAGGTCGCTAACTTTTCTCGATCTTTTCACCTGAAACCGTAATTAATAAATAGATTATGAATAAACGTTTGTCTACCTATATGTTTATAATTAATTGAAAAGACAAATTTTATTTCCTTTGTATTTTATTACGCATGGCAAAAAAGTTTGATTGGACTAACTAAATTTCCTGTGAAATATAAACGAACCAGAAATTTCAGAATTCAAGTTACCAGAATTCTGTTTAAATTAACAAGATTTCATCAGGATTTTGCTTAATTTAACCAAATATTTTTTCCGTGTAATTTTTAATTTTTTTATTTTCTAATGTTTTAATATTTTTTAATATTTTTAATATATTGTAATATTTTCTAATTTTTTTTTCAAAAAATTTTACAATTATATCAATATTTCTTTGATGGTAAAAGGATATTAAAAAGGAAAATCTTTCAACAATGTTGGTATATTCAGTAGGTATATTAAATTTGCCATCAGCTTCGTAACAATCTCTCTATATGTATTTGCAAATTAATATATCTAGCATTTGAATTAATTCACCTCGCACGATCGCATGTATCATTTACTTCACATTGTACGATTCAACTTTTTCGGCGCAACGAAATTCGTTAATGGTAACGGGATCTCTGAATTATTCGCGCCGAACAAAGTAATGAAACACGCTGTTTCGTACAGAGACAGAGTTGGACGAGGGAAAGGGAGGGAGGAAGGGCGGAGAGAGGATACGCTCGTTAAACGCGAAATTGTATATTAGATTGTAAAATCTAATAGCCACGCGCTAGCATGATATAATCAGCATCACGCAAACGCATTAATTAATCTCATTACGAATTATAGCTGATACAAAATTATCGACAAATATGCCTTCAATAGTAATTGGCTTTCCGGAACTGCATTCGCCGCGCGTTACCATTTAGTAAATACCGTACGCGCAATACGCGCGCGCAATTCGTCCAAGGATTATAGATATTCGGCACTTATTGATTGCCGATATTAGATAACGGATACCTGAGAAGCCGCGCGGCGTGCGCGCGTCATTGCACGACGACGTCGTCCGGCCGGTCGGGGTCTCGCTTTTCCTAATTAGGAGGAGAGAAAGAAGTGGTCCACACGGCAAGTGACGCGTGAATGCTTATCACGCGAGATATTACATTGCTAACAAACACATATACCCACACACATACACACATGCATGTCAGCCCACATAAATCAACGAACTCGTCATCGACGTGATCCCCGCATCGCGTCGCGCCGTTACGCTTCATTTCACTAAATAACGTTCGATTGAATCCCGGCACGATCTTGGATGGATTAGTTCCGTTATTGGCTGTAACAGCTGGAGCTTTTTTCCGATAGTTGGTCCTGCAGTGGGTTCGCGGCAACGCGGGCGTGATCAGACTTCCGGTCAGTCCGGAAATTTGCCAAATAGTGGATCCCAGTGGCGCGATCGTGGCGATATCGCGCCGCCAGTGTTACCACAATGTGAAGGTCGCCACCGTGCTGCACGAGGGTGTATGGCTCGCCCGTTACAATATCTATGGGATGCTGGATCCTGTCGAGCTGCGATTCAGAGTCGTGACTGTGGGTAAGATTTTTTCGCGCGGAGAAACGGCGGGAGATCGATTTCGAGCGGCAAGATATAAAAGGAAAAGTCGCGAGGCTTACGGATATTCGTAAATTTTAACTTAAACTCGTGAGCCACGAGAGTGTGTAAAGTTGTAGAACTCTCGGGACGATCGGCTCAATCAGCAGTTTGGTCTCAACGACGTAACTGAGTTGATTATATTAGGACCTTAACTTAGTTTCCGCCCGCAAATGTTAGATGGCAATGCAAACAGTTCTAGTAGTCATTACTAACGAAACAGGTAGTTTGTGATTAATTTCGACATTTCTCGATAACATTCAGTCAGCATACACAATTATTTTCCTAAACAACAATTTCTTTTGCTTTGTGAAAAATGGAACGCGATAAAGTGTTTTTTCGACATGTGCTTTTGCACTATTTT
>NW_022639528.1:1643691-1675164 GCF_010583005.1 Odontomachus brunneus | reverse complement strand
CACGCTTCCGAAATGTTGAAGAAGTGCGAGAATGGGTGGACGAATGGATTGCTTCGAAACAAACATCGTTTTATCGAGATGGTATCGCCCAGTTGCCAGAAAGATGGCAAAAAGTTGTAGAAAGTGATGGAAAATACTTTCATTGAAATAATTTAAATAAATTTTTTACAATAAATGCTTTTTCTCAGTATTTTTTGGGCGGAAACTAAGTTAAGGTCCTAATAAGTCATTTATTGGAGACACGCGAAGTGAGACATTCGAAGTTGAAGTTGGGCGAACGGAGGATTGAAAGTAATTCAATTGAAGGTATCATTTCGCTGAACTTATAAGATCGGAGTCTCCTATTGTTTAAGAACCCTTAAGTGTTGCGAAACTTCTGAGTAGAAGCTGGAAAGCGGGAGGGAGTGCCGCGAAGTGTCGATAACAGAAGGGAAAACAGAAATCATCCTTTCAGATAGTATAACTCTCAGTGCTAGCGTCAATTACACCGAGAACTCCGGTGTCAGATTGCTCTGTCGACTGGAGTCGTGGAGCGCGACTTTTTTGCAAACGTGCAACTTTGTCCGGCCCGACAGCAGAACGATCTACATAACGCCCGTGGTCGCTAACGAAAGGTAGCTATGCAAATCGACAGCCCGCGGTGTTAATTTAGCGTTTCAATAATATCTGGTTTACACGAAAACGTTTTACACGAAACTGGCGTGATTATGCGCAGCGTTTTGAAAAAAAAAAACGAGAGAATCAAAAAAAAAAAAGTAGAAAATGAAAATGAAAACGCGAGATAATATCGTATCCGACGAATTTTTCGTCGCTCCGGCCAGAAAAACATGAATCATTCATCGGGACTGCGAAACAGATACTCCGCCTACATTAGCCCTGCGTATGGATACACGAGCAAGGTTTTGGAATGCGGAATAACAATCCGAGAGCTCGCGAGCGTCGATTATGGTGCATGGCGATGCGACCTTGGCGTCAGGTATTCCACCGATATGCATGGATCTGTGCTTTACGTTGGCCAGCCCGGTTCTCGTGACGGAAACACTGACGCTAAAGGCAGAGCAGCGGTCGAAACCAGGGCGGAAGATGTGCACGTGAAGCGTGGTGACTCGTTCACGGTAAATTCACGACATAAACCTCAAACTACTCGCGATATGTTCGCCGGTGGACGCCGAGAAATCCTTTTATCTCATAGAATAATCATGCGTAGAGAAAGAGAGAGGAGCGATACAAATATAAAAAATTTTGGAAAACAAAAGTTTGACTTTGCGTCAGATTAAATCGTTGACGCGCGTTGACGCGATTATTTCAGAGTTTCTCCGCGCGTCGAATGTTCGAAATGCTCGGCCATTAAACAAACAAATTGATTACACGCTGCTAATTCTCCGCATGACATAGTGCGCAGGTCAAT
This sequence comes from Odontomachus brunneus, assembly GCF_010583005.1. Lineage (NCBI taxonomy): Eukaryota > Metazoa > Arthropoda > Insecta > Hymenoptera > Formicidae > Odontomachus > Odontomachus brunneus. The sequence continues at coordinate 1,673,756 of NW_022639528.1, read as the reverse complement.
TTTAAATCACTTACTCGCGTGGCACGTTTCGACATCGAAGAAAATTCTCCGCTTCAATTACCGAGTCGTATTTTCCTTTTATTCGCTTAAATCAACATCCAACGTCTCGTCGAGTCTCGAGCATCGCGAGAAAACGACTTGTAAGAGGTAGCGTCTTCTTATCCCGCGGCTACGGCTAACACGATACATCCACTCATTCATCGATGAATTTAGCGCGAAAGCACGGTTCTGACACAAGCATATCTCGCATCAGATAAAGTGCGCCGTCGATTTCGCGCTCAAGTATTGCTGGTTGCGGAGTCCGAACGGAACGGCTTACTCCGTCACGCAAGGCAAGGACGTCCAATTTGGTCTGCATTACGAAGGCGACGGTCTCTCGTACGGCGAGTGCGGAGCGCGCATTTCGGCGGCCGTCAACTCCGATGGTGGACAATGGAATTGTTACATGGGCGTGGTGGACGGCGACGAGAGCAACGCAACGGTGTCGGTGACGGTGACAGGTTGGAAAATGCTCGATCTTTCGTAAATTATATAAAAAATCTCCCTCATGGCGTTTCTTCTCACGCGCGAATTTTAATTCACGCTCGTTTGAAGCTTCCACTTGACGTTAAGCTCCGGCGTGCCAAAGCGTGCTTAATTTCTCGGCGATAGCGACGTCTTCGGGAGTATCTGGAATTTGTTTAACCTTAGTCTGCAACATTATCATTGCGATATTATCCGTGAGAAATTGCTCGTATCTAAGAAATTAATTCCGGCTAAAAACGAAAGACGGAATCCCGGGATGTATCATCAACGTCGTTACCAGCAGTGAGCTTAATAGCGCTTCTTTCATGCCGCCAGCGTATAGTCGCGAAACTAATTAACTAAGTAATCTCGAGATGAAGAGATAACTAAGTTATTTGCCGAGATGGCCTGCGAACGCGCAACGCTTGACAGGTTCCACCTAATGCAACGGGTTACTTAAAAAGCGCTAATGTCGCTCAGTTGGCGGAGCACACAACCGCGAAGTTGCGTTAATAATGTACACATTTACACCGCGCAGCTCACAATCCGCTGCGCGTACACCTTCCGCGCGTTATGTGAATCTCACGACGCGTTGCATTTCGGCGATTTCACAGTAGCGCCTTTCACGGGTTCAAAGGCGATATTACAGCCGTCGCCGCCGCCGCTGCTGCGTGAAAACGCGTAACAACAGAAAGGTTGGTTAACGTTAACACAATTAGCAAGCTCAGTATTTTATAATTCTTTGTAACAGCCAACAGATAGCGCGCACGCGTGCACTTTGCTTCTTCATATTATTGCACAAACGCCTTTCACGCGGGGAAACCGGCCGGTATCTCCGCGAGAAGAAAAGCGGATAATTATTCCTATAGACTGTGCTCTGGTTGAGAGAGAGAAATGTATGCAGTTTTATACATATTTATGTTGCCAAATAAAAGCTTAAATATGAGCAATGAGTGTAAAAAAAACGTAGAACAAAATAAGGGAAATTGGGAAAAATAAGGCATTTGAAAATATTAAGATCTGTAACAGAGATGACAACTAAGATTAGATAAAGAAAAGGCAAATGAGGTATATATCAATAATATACAGAATTTCTAATTGCGCTGAGAACACATCAGGCTGATAGTATGACACAAATGAAAACTGTCATGTTAGCTCGGACTCAGAATCCAACGGAATAGTACAACTATAAGAATGAACAAAAGGTTATATATCATTAATTGTCAAATAAAAGATGAAAACCTCGAGAAAATATTATATTACGCGTCAAAGATTTTCTGCGCTATCTTATCAGCATCTCATTAGCGTTAGAATTTTAATCTCATTAGCATTAAAATTTTAATCTCATTATTAAAATATTATTAGCGTTAAAATTGTTCAATTGGAAAGTTTGCACAAAAAAATAAAATATTACCAGGGTACACCTGCCCATTTTATCAACAGCAAACTTGATTATTAACCAATTGAATAGTTTTTCGTCCATTTTCTGCTCTGCTTTTAAAGCAGTAAACGGCTTCAAATTTTGTGCATATTTCGCGCGCAGTAACTGCAGGAAATGGGTTAAATCCCTTAATTGGGATCCTAAGCAAAGATTTATTCTACAGAATTACCAGACAAAAGTTAACATCACTGCCCGTAATAACCGCTCAGAAACTGCATTAAATTTCTACCAGGGTGTGCATTTCTATCGCCTTATAAAACAAGTGTAGAATAATCCTCTCAGAAAGCAGGGAGTCATTCGCGCGGAGGATAGGTGGATACGACGATTCGCGACAGTATTTCGCACACGCGCGGAGATAAATCGATGGAAAACGCGACGCTTCCGGTCGGTCGTCGGTTCGCTCTCGCTGCCCGCGCGCTCGCACTTCCGACGCGAGAGAAACGAAATTACACGTCGGTAGCGACGCGCGTCATTAGACGTTTCCTTCCAATGAGACGTCATATAAACGGCTTTTCAGAAAGCTACCTCGCGGCCGAGCAAACGGAAATAGCCGTCAGCCCTCGGAACGATCCAGTTCTGTCTTGCCACATCCTTCCGCGTATGCTGGACAGAACAGTTCATTACTGCCGGTGGATCCGCCCCGACGGATATGGAATTTACAATGACATAAGCCATCGATATACGACCAACAGCAGCTACTCCCAGTGCAGATTAGTCATCCTGAGTAAGTACGACGGGCACGGGTCGCGCTACGTGCGTACTAATGTAACAAAGTCAGCCTAATTGCCATGCCGCATGTGTGCTCACCTGTGTATATGTATATATGTGTGCCTGTGTGTATAACATACGTCGCGTATGTTATACTGAACGAACCGCGCATAGATCACTATTACGTTAATATTAATTAACGACACGTCGCGCGACTACAGCTTGCGAGACTCGCGTCGTTTTCGATTTCAATGAACGCTACATCCATCTGCCCGTTCATCTAGCACGTAGAAATTTCCCAAGATTTTCCCAAATGCAGCATAGACTTCAATTAGAATGCCTAAATTTGTCCCAACATCGGTTATCCCTCTACGATGCCAATTGGAAGTCCCATTTTTTTCCAAGCATGAATTTCTCTGCCTAAAAACTTAAACAGAAATACTATGGGAATTCACACTTTTTTCAGTCGGTAATGTCGATATGCTTTTATGGTATCAAATAGGGAATTCCATTTTTTTGTACCAACTATTGTATTTAATAGAGTAAAAGTTCCACAAATAAAATATTTGTAGAATACTTTGAGCATTTCAGTGGAATTATCTGAAAAGTCAGCATGTTTTGTTCAATTTTAACGTAAAATGAAAACTAGAGAAAATATTGGGATAACTTTAAGATTCCTTACTTGGAGTCGCATGTTTGAAACATTACACTTCTATCCAAAACCCATAATTATTTTGAGAAATCGAGCTGCATCCAATCAGATCCCAAGGAATTGTCTATGCGGGCTCGCGCATTTTCCTCGCGCAACTTATGCAAACGCCTGTGCGACACGCAATTGCAACACGATACGCTTGAGGCGATCTCTGTGGAATTTTACATGACATATTTATTTCACAGAGACCTGTTTATTTCAGCTGGTCATTTCGTGATATGAGAAAAATAAATTCGAAAAATAGTCGTTTGTATAAAATGGAATTAAACGTCTATTCGTATAACTGAAAATAAAAATGACACGAGACTGTTCTTTCAATTTGTATTGAAACATATTTAAAATCTCTTTTTGCCATTTTTTATGCAAATACGAAACAATCAAGTCGTGTTCCGAATGACGAAAATCGCTATTTCGAAGATTTACCGCAATTTCGGCGAAGTGACGATTTTAGCGTGCAACAGTAGTTGCGACCATTAAAGAGGCGATCGTGGTGATCGGCGAACAGTGCCGAGATGTTGCCGCTTAAACGAGAGTCCATTCAGGACTCTCGCGCCTTGTCACGCGAAAATCTGTCTTCCAAATAAGTTTGGCGAATAGATTATTACATCGAAGCCAGTAATTAACGGCGCGTCGTGATTGCAATCGGCGCGATGCGCACCAATCTCGCTTTCAATTTCGACATCGCCGTTGATTATTTCAGTATTTCGAGCGAATAACTCCGCGGATTAATCCGGTCGCTGCCGCCGTCGAACGCGTTACATTAATAATAATTAACGACACATCGCGATTACATCCGAGATTGAGCGAGATATCCCGAATCTATATATTTCCATGTACTACATGATCTGCGATCGGGTAAACCAACACAGCTGCCATCGAGTCGAAACTTGTCAGAGTATCAAAGTGGCCGTTTTACCCGACTAGAGAAACGGATGTTCAAAACGACCCCCGAGTAGATACGAATAAAACCTATATCAAAGAAATAGTACTCTTCGAGTACATCAATTTTGCTCGTGGACTCATCTCTGTCCGAAATGTCTGAAGAGAAAATATAGAGTTTCAAAATTATATTACATAAATATTTATATTTCGCAAAAACGAGAAATGTTTTCGATCATATTTGGGATACAATATATTATCAAGAGATTTATATATAAACCAACTCGTACCTCATGATTTTAAGTCCTTATTCTTAAAAATAAAAAATTGTCCTTTTGTAATATTAGTCCATAGCATCCACGTGTCTGTGAACATATATACTAGATATATATACTAGATATATATACTAGATATATATACTATATATATATATATATATATATATATATATATATATATACTAGAGTACATGAAATAAAAACTCTTCCAAATAAATGTATATAAAGATAATTAAATATGAAAAAATATGTAAAAAAGCAATTAGCTGAAAACTAAAATTAACTAGAGTCGTTGGACGATTTAATTACTATACTTCTATTAAATCAATCGTGCTCAATCATCTGACCCAGAACTTCTGACTTTGCAAAATTGTTCTTTTACTAATGTGCAACCATTCAAAATTTGATGAAATTTTATAAAGGCAAAGGGGAGGTATAAGGGGAAAAGTATTGAAACTTTGGCTACTTTAACCACCTATATCTCTTTTCAGCTACTAGATACAAGAAGGTGTTCATTGACAAAATTAAAGTACAGATAGGGAATTATGATTTGACATAGGTTTGATCGTTGTCCACGACGGATGGGGTTTCTATATATTTTGGGCATCCTCCTTTATCCCATGATTAGATTAATCCAAATCAATTATCTGGTTTATATAAAATGATGCTATCAGATCCTAATTATTAATAAAGTCCTAAATGTTAATAGTTCTTATTATTAATAATAATAGTTAATAGTTCTTATTATTAATAAAGTCCTAATGCCACGTTACATCACTTATCAAGAGCTGATAATATCGCCTTATGCAAAACATAGCTGATTAGAATCAACCTGATGAGGATCATGGGATAAATTTCTAGTTGGGCAAATGGAACATTGAGATCGAAAGTAGGGTAAATATTTCGACTTGGGGACTCCGTTCCGAGGCAAACTGCGGGAGCGCGTAACGTCGCGCGGAAGTTATACCAGATGCATCAGCTACGTGACCAAATTCCGGCCGAATACGGTAAGACGCACGAGCACGAAAGATTACAGCTTACTCTGACCAGGCACGGCGAAGTCGCAGTCCGGGGAAATCGCGAGCTATCGAGGTGGCGGAAATTCAGCTCGGGTCCGCCGTAAACACTCGCCAAATGAAACTTCGGACGGACCGGACAGACGGACGGAAGGGTGGGCGGGCGAACAGGACGATGGGATAACGGAGAAAAAGAAGAAGTGGAAGGAGCGCGCGTGAAAATTCCGTACTCCGAAAAGTTCCATCTTTATATGCCGGAATACCAACTACTTGATATACTCGCGCACGCCCGAATGAAATCGATTCCCGAGGAAACATCTATAAAATACGAGAGGACGCGCGCCCGCACCTTCGCAAACCCTCTCCGGCCCGTCGTTGGCGTTTTCTCTCTCTCGTGTCCTCGGGCGAGAACTCGACGAATTCCCGCGACAACTTCTCTCACTCGTCCCTCAGCCTGGTCGTCTCCGGTCTCGCAGGAGTTCCTCTTCGTCCTCCTCTACCTCCTCCTCTTCAGTCTCCTCATCCTCTTGTGTTCACGCTTCGTATTCACTCCAGACTACAGCTCGAAAGAAGACGAGGGTCGGTGGACGTGCGTGGCCGGTCTCGCGGGAAGCAATGGTCAGCTGGAGGAGGCGTGGGCTCACGTCAAGTTGTTGTCACGTGTCACCGAGCTGAAGACAGTCGCGTCGTTCATGGCCATCACGTTGGGTTCCTCGTTGCTGATCATAGTCGTTTTGGCCGTCTCCTTCGTGGCCCGCCGCGTGCTGGTGAAGAAGAACACGCCGATATTGAAGATTCCGCAGAAAACTTGTACACCCCCGAATACGTTTCAATCCGTGCAGGATCCGTGCGTCATGCAGGATAAGAAGCATTACGTGTACTGATGACGGAGGATAAGTTCATTAGTCGTAGGTGGCTCTTATCGCGAAGTGTCGATTACGCGGTAGGGGCTCAGGGCAGGGACGATGACTAATCTGCGGGGAACGCTCCGGTGGTTGGAGAGGGTGGATGATTTACGATCGAGCGGTTTACAGGTTGCTAATTTTTACGCACGCAACATTGTGTTGCTCGTATTCCTCATATTTCCGTATCGTTTCCAATAAGATATATTAAGATATCTATGAATGTGTATCGCGACAGTATGCACGTAATAGTTACTTATACATCATGCGCGTCGAATATGTAAATCATTTTTTACGCTTTCGTCGGACACATTGAATCTAGGAAATAGAAATGAAAATACAAAATAGAAATGATGTGTTTCCGCGAAAATGACGATAAAGCGTGTGGAGAAATAAAAAGAAGAGAAAAAACATGGGATATATACATGGGGGAGGAATATATATTATAGTTATTTTTCATATAAATTTTATTATGTTTCTAGTAGTACAGAAGAGAAATAGATTGTCAGAAAGACCATCTGGTTAAAAAACATGGTAAGTCTCGTTAGACATATAGCAAATTTTTTAATGGCACGTTTTAATTCCCAAAATCGAAAGTGAAGTTTCTTCAGTCTTAAAATTTTAGCCTCGTTTCCGACTTGATTTTCCTAACGCCTGCGCATTCTGAAGGATTAGTGAATATTTAATACACATGGGAACTAAAGTTCTACTTGGTATCTCTAAATGACACGAAAACGGGTAAAATGCCATTATAGGTTCTAAAGAAGAGTTCTCGGCAAAGTTAGTAGGTTAAATGGAATCAAAAGAGCTTAATGTAGGTGTCAGAATGTCAAAGTAGACGTTAAATGGAATATTGAAGTCCAAAGTGGGATCACAATTTCGGCTCGAGTCAAGTCAATTAATGCAGAATGTCGATCTATTTCACAGCTTTATAATAAATTTTACTATAAAACTTCCTTCGCATAGAATATGTGAAATAATTTTTTATACTTTAGTTAAAAATATCGGATCTAGGAACTATAAAAAAAAGAAATAACAATAAAACGAGTGAAAAAAATGAAGAGAAGACGAAGGACATGGAACAGCGTCTAAATAGCCTTCACGAGACTTTTCCTCACGTTGAGGGTGCGCGTGTGTGCGAAATCCAAATTAAATCTAATCCGATTCCTGCGATCTAGTTTCAAGCTGGTTTCGAGTCAGCTCGTTTTCGCGACCCGGCTTCGTGACTCGGAAGTCCACGTGTAACTGCGTAAACTCATTTCTGGACTCGAAAATCTCAGGATCTAGCCGCCAACCTGGATTCGCGCCAGCTCGGCCGCGTCCGTTTTCGACGCGAACGCGTGCAGTTTCCTCAGTCTGCGCTCGTGAGGTTCATTCCGCGAGTCATAATCACAGAGCGCTGTGAGACGCGCTCACGAAACAGAAACTAACCGCGTCTGTCTAGCTACTCCTTGAGTTATTAATCGCGGCCGCGCTCTTCTCTTCCTCTCTGCCTCTCATTCTCTGGTCGGGAAACCTCCGGTTTGCGACCGGAAGATTCGCTCCGAGTCGCTCCGCTCCTCTTCCGTCCTCAGACGGAGTGCCGGGCCGCGACTCAAAAGAATCTCAATATTGATCCCCGATTCCTCGCGTGTCTGGCAGCCTCAACGAATCAAAGTCCATCCTGTAATTGGAAACGGCAGCGGCTCGTTCGGCTGGAAGATTCACGACTGAATTGCCGTAGGAACACAATTTACGGTGGCGGAGCGTGCGGAGGAGTGGAAAGAAAAGGGGCTATCTCCGCCGGCGCCGCGCCGGTGTAACTTTGATATTCCGTCCTTGAGCGAAGGAAGATATGCTAACGATCTGTAAAGAGAGAGCGCGCACCGGAAACGCGGCAGTCGAGCGGAGATTTCGTGTCTCTCGCCGGTAGTGGTGTCCGCCGCTCGGATAAGTCGCGAAAGCGAAGAATTGTTCGCCGCATCACGGTCGCGCAGCCGCCACGCGATTTCCGGCCGCGCGTTGCGAGCTGCAGCTCGCGGAAATTTCAGAAGCGCACCGACGACCACAAGTCCGCGAATACCTCTTTGGCATCTTTAAATTAATGTGTTCCTTTAATATATATAAAACTAATATATTAATATTAAAAAAATATATGATAATAAAGTCGTAAAATTGATGTGACAAAATAATATAAGGAAAAATGGGCTAAAAAGAAGGATTGCATGTCACGTTGATTTTGTTAATTGCTGGAACAAAAGGAAAGTTTTCGGAATATTTGACAAGTATGCTCAGTCGATTCCAAGGCTCACAGTTTTATGGACATGTTCTTTTATTTCAGTATATTTCGCAAGAATTTTACGGTATACGGATATAGGTTTTCTTGCTTCTGACGTATTTAATCGAAAATTTCGCGACGGAAGACGGAGGATTTCAAGAACTTACACTAAAAAAATACTGGAAAATTCATTTAGGAGATATAAAGTTTATTCACACACAGAAATAAATTTTATATCTCACAAATAAATATATTTTAATTATTTTTTCTTTGCGTGGAGCTTAAAGTGGGCTCAAGAAAAAGGGTCTTTTATATATTTAATTAATTAAATATCAACGAAGTCGTCCTCTCCTCCTAATATTAATATCAGTTGACATAATTGACCAAAGTATTGGTTAAGTTAATACAAATAAATATCGCTTTGATATATCTAATAATAATCGTACAAGTCGAACGATTAAATTCGTCGAACAAAATCGGTACTTTTCACGCATATTGTAGCGAGCATATCGATTAGGCGAATTTTGATAGCAATTATCGGCGATGACGAACTAATTGATCCGCATTCCAATAATACGACCGTCGACAGAGAACATTGACAGCAGCCATCGAGAAAAATCGTCGAACAAGGAGAAAAAAACGCGCGGAACGACCGTCGGAAAATAAAAGCGACAGCGATAATCCGAGCGTCGGAGTCAATCTATTTGTATCGACGAGAGCGAAACGCAGGGCCGAGGAAAAAATAATTTCAGCGCAGACTGCCGTTGACAGTTTTCGTTCGTTAAGGACTGAATTTGTAAGCACTCGATTTCGTGAAACTCGATTTTCTTGTCGGGACCGGGAAAAAAATAGGACGGACCTCGCTCTCTTCTCTTTCTTTTTCTCTCGCTTTCTCTGTCTCGTCCCCGCGCGTTCCCGAGTTCGCCCGCGCAACGACGACGACGACGACGATTTCGGAGCGACGGAATTATTTCCGCTTGCAGCGAGCCGATAACGAGTTATTGAACTCGAAGGATGGAAATTGTTGTTCGTCGTTCGCGAGAAGACCGGCGTCGCAGTACCTCGCCGGCGTGAATGTAACGTAACGCAACGCAACGCAAACATGAGCGAATGTGAAATGCGTCGTTATTGCGCGATCCGAGAAATTAATTAACCCTCGCGAGGACCACGTCGAGTATTTGTCGCGCGAGATATGATCGGCTTGTTATCTTGGAATTGTGACTTCTTATATATAAAAAATCTCAAGCCCGATTAATGATCCATTGTTAAAACATTCTGGGTCACATGTTTCGCATGTAATCTCACTGCGATTTTGTCGTGTTCGTACTTTTTACTAGGATCGAACGGGGTCAAAAAATAAGGCAGAAATTAAAATACGTTATTAATTAATCGCGTTATTTCAGATATTTTTCTTTTTTCTCTTTTTGCACGGATGTCGGAACAACGCTTTATTTTTATATTCGGCGACTAATGGATTATGCAAATAGAGCGGTTCGCAACGCAAAGAGAGCGAGATCCACGCACATCGATTTTATTCTTCATCATACCACGCGTTTCTCGTCAACGCTGCCGCGTATCACGTATTGGTTTATCCAGCTGAATGTATCAAAGGTGTTCATTAACGTTCACATTAATAACGCAATTTATATGTAAAAATCTCGAAGGAACGTGTCAAAGGCAAGGCAATTCTTTAGCATGTCAAACGCGTCCCTCCACCTCGCGTTCATCATTAGTTACGTATTATCGCGACGACGAATGGATACATCGTGCATATCCACGACGAACACGAGGATTTCACGCTTTAAAAGGGAACCTCTTCGGTTTCGCTGCGATGCCTGATTTACGCGAGAACGTATTTCACAAACGCGCGTTGCTTCTCGATTAACGTGCGACTCTGAAAATCGCAGATCTGAAAAGAGGAGCTTTCGCGAAAAGAATGCCATTAATGAATAGTTTAGATTGATTTCGTTCAAGAGACGTCTCTATAAAAGAATAATTAGACATGAAAGTAATTAGTAAATAATAATTAGTTAAAAACACAGGAGCTGCTAATTACTTAGAAAGAAAAGTGCAATCGCGTGTGCATGAATTAAAACAGAAATCTTCGGAACGCGCACATATTTTCTGCTCAATATCCTCTACCATCTCGAGACGGAATTTCGATCTCTCTTATTTCGATCTCAATATTCCATTTAATACCTTAATAATACTTTAATATTCTAAAGCCTACACCAATCTCTTCTGATTCTATTTAACCTACTAGCTTTGCCGGCAGGTCGTTTTTAGAACCTATAAGTGGCATTTTGTGCGTTTTCTGCTACTTAGAAGAGCTCAGTAGGACTTCAGTTTTTATGTGTATTAAGTACACATTCGAATCGAAATTCAGTGTCCCATTTAACATCTACTTTGATACTTTAAAGCCTACATTAAACCCTTTTGATTTTACATTTAACCTATCAGCTTTCCCAAGAGGTTCTTTTTATAATCTACAAGTGACATTTTGTGCGTTTTCTGCTATTTAGAGGTGAGAACTTTATTAAATACTCACTCCAAATTTTGATTCCTCTGTCAGCCTCAATATTTTATTTAACGTTTACTTTGATATTCTAAAGCTTCTATCAATCAACATCAACCTCTTATAATCCTATTTAACCTACTAGCTTTATTAAAAGGTCCTCTTTAGAATCTACAAGTGGCATTTGGTGCGTTTTCTGGCATTTAGAGGCTCTCAGTAGGACTTTAGTTTCCAGTGTATGTGTGTATCGAACACACATACACTGGTCTTTCAGAATACGCAGATTTTAAAAAGTTCCGTCGAAAAAATGGGGTTAAAATTTCGCCTCGGGCTTACGCGCTTCTAATTTCACGACATTTCGCTGTCCACAATCCATCTTAGGAGAACTCAAGATGTTCGCCCGCGATGCAGCCCGCTACCGGCACCGCCTAAGTACCTTTTTTCCACGGTTGACCTAAGCAAATTTTTTCCACGCGAGACATAAGTTATAGCGTACTTTGCTACCAACGCGTCCAGCGCGGAAGCACTTAATCAGCCTTCTATTTAGCCAGTCGTAAATTATACCTCGCGTTAATAAGGCAGGGCGAAAGGATACGATCGCGCGCGTGCGATCACAGTGGAGCTGATCTATGCGGTAATCCGCGAGGGTCGAACGATTCCGCCGTATCGAACGCGATGTTTTTCATAAGTTCCCGAATCTGGGAAGGGTACAGTGCTTGCCCAGTCAATTCGATATTATCACAGAACGCCCAAAGCAACAAATGCATCAACACACACATTGCGCGTATTATTTCAATGATAAAATAACAGAGCAACAGCAAGGAGCCGCGGGTATAACACGGGAAACTTTCCGCACCTCCGGCGATTTTTTTTACAACGTATAGAGAACTCGCTCGATATTCTCCTGTTGCTCTATAATAACCGAGAGCAACAAACGGGACAATATTTTCATTTAACGGAAAAGTTAAATTATCCCGACTGCGCGGTTGACAAGCTACAATCTCGCTAACTCGATTCCATATTAACTCGAAATGCAGTTTCCGTCGCCGAGTTTACCGCGACGTAAGGCCGTTCAGTTCTAAGCCCGCGTACGCAACCCCCTTCCATCCACCCACCCCATCCATCCATCCATCCTGCTTCCTTCCTTCACCCCTCGACCGTCCCACCACCAGTTTCTGCGTGCAATAATATTCCATTTGCGCGTACGACGATTATGCGAGCGCAGACAATCAACGTGCGCGCTTGCGGCCTCCTCCCGCGGGCGATTATCTACCGCTTTGCACTCCGTGGACCCTATATTCCTGCCTCTCGCCCCCCTCTCTGAGGGATTCTCATTCGTGGCGTTGCGTCGCGTCGCAATAACAACCAGCCGGTCGTCGCGCGTGCCGCTAGATAATAAAGCTCACCTTGGACGATTTGTAATTCGCAACGACGCTCGGCCAGCGTGAAATTCTGCTGTCAAAAAATATTCGTACAACGCTGTAATTAGCAGTCCGAAAATACCTATTAGAAATGTGTTATTTAATTAACTTAACAGAACTATTCGCACACACAAACATTTGTTATTTTTATTTGAAGAAGTGATAAATTAATTTCACTATTCTTCCAAGTAGATATCTCCTTGTTAATTAACGAGCGATGAGAAAGTGTCGGAAGTGTCGGTCTTTAACGCACTTTAACTCCTAGAGAAATCGCGGAGGAATCCGCGAGAGACGTGAGCGGCGGCAGTTTAAATACAAGACACAAATCGTCGGATATTTTCCGAACGTCCCGCCCTCGGTCTTACCGAGGGTTGTTTGAAATATGTCGTAGTAAAGGCGCGACGTATTCACATGTATGTACACGATGCGTAGCCCGCGAGTTCCAGATTGCGGGCAACAAAAAGGAGACGGCGGCGAAAGATTGCCGGGTGCTCGCGCGCTCCAGTAATTTTGCGGGATTAATATTTAATATCCCGAAGGGCGCGACGAAGAAGAAGAGAGAAAAAGAGAGAGAGAGAGAAAGAGAAAAGGGAGGCAAACGAGGGTGAGTAGTGGCCGCTCCACCTCCCGCGATTTTCCTCTTCCTCCCCGAACAGATCAAGTTGTTTCCGTGCCTGTCCTCCCGCCACCTCCTGCTTCCTGCTCGACCGCGATCCCGCTCACGGTGACGTTATCTACGACAAGGGCTGACGTGTGCACCCCTGATACACCGAGCACTCTGAACGGGCGCAACCCTTGACCCACTCTGCTCTAGACGGTACCGCGACGAAGCGACCCCCGCCAGGGTTCTCGTCTCATCTCGCCGGATCGCCGAAATGAGAAGGGCGCTCGATATTGTTTGCGAGCGCCTCGCTGCGCCCGCTCACGTCTCCACTCTTTTCTTGTCTCCGTGTGTTACTGCAATCATGACGTGCATCCGTCCGTTCGTCGCCGAGCATTATTGCGGAAGAGCCGCGGCGGATATTAGCGCTGTCGAGGAATACCTACGAGTTGCCCCGCGCAGCGACCAACGGAAAGAGCGTGGCGCTGTATTGGTCTGTGATATTGTGCTAGGCTTGGCCATCTCGAAAAGCGGAGGAGAATCGGCGCGGCGACGCGATGCGCGTCTAGGAGGCTAATAATGCATCTGCAGAGTGAATCCCGCGAGTCGACGGGACGATAGTATAGCTTTGGACTCCTGTCAATCCCGGATAAAGAACGCGAGATCCCTCTTGAATCGGAGGAATTCAGAGCGGGCCTTAAAATCGTTTTGTGCGCTTCAGTTAATGCGGGACTCGTGAGAGGCACGCGTATTCGGAAATACGCCATTCTCGTCGCGAAGAGTACCAACGCTTCCGACTTAATTCCATTTCACGGGGAAGTATAACGCGATTAACACGGCGTCGTTTATTCAGACGCACGGCGTCTGTGCAACTCGGCGCTTTATTATGTCCTGATGAAGTATCCTTTATAAGTTTCGACGCGCAAACTGATGCAAAATCCGACGGGGTAATCGACAGTTCGCTTAGCCGCACGGAACATCCCCGAACTAATCGGCCGGTTTAAACGAGATCACCGCCGACAACTGCTATTTTCTCGTTACAAGCCGCCCCTCCCTCCCCAATCTCTCTCTTCCTCTCTTCCTCTATTCACTTATAAGTCTGACCACAGCTCGATATCGAAAAGTTGTCGCCAGACCAGGAGGGGTGCGAATTTCAGTCTCACGTTGAAGTGCGCAATTGTCCGAGGCCGACTGGCCAGCTAGCCAGCGAGCCGGCCAGCCAGCCCTTCGTGCGGCTTTTGTAAAATGTTGGCAGACCGCACAGGCCGCGAGAACAAGCGACGCTCGGCTCTCTCCCCGTTTCAATTACCTAATTGAAAGTGACGGCACGCCGGCAGGACAACCGGTCGACCTGCCTGCCTGCCTACAGGCCGACCCCGCTCGTTTTCCGGCCTCGTCCACCCTCATCTCGCTTTCCGCGCGACGATTCCGCCCCAGATGTGTGTAACCTCCGATAAATCGTTCCGCACCTAGAGGCCTCTCCGCCTCCGTGCGCCGGCCAATAACTGTTAAGGATTCCCATCTGCTTTGTTCCCGGGCACGAGCCTGGGCCGCCACCGACCAACGAAGGCAATAAAGCGAGCGCCCGACCGGGCTTTGCTGACGCGGGTGTCCGCGGCTCCGCAATTACAACGCACGCCTCGTTACACGCGCCCGCGCGCGTCGCTGCGGGGGCGATACGTCTCTACGCTCGTCTCTTTCCTCTCTCGCTCTCTCGGTGTCCCGGTGCTTGTCCCAGTGGCGTAACCTCAGCGCGGTTTCGACGACTCAACAGAATCGCCGTACTTGTGATCGCGACCGTGCGCGCGCGCGTTAATTAAACTTTTCACGACACTCACGACGCCTCGTGCTTGTCCGTATTACGGGGACAAAACACGCTTCCTTGACGCCGTTGTCTTTCCAAACGTGTCGCCTACGCGTCTCCTTATTGCCGGAAAAGTCAGGAAAAGGGAGGAATCTCTACAATAAATTCGTCTCGCAGTTCGCGCGAACAGTTTCTTGTTTAATGAATTTTTTCTCTCTCTTTAAGATAATACCTTTGTTCATCCGGTTAATCGCGTTTCCGAGCTACGAGTTGATTGAATGATCGAGTCATTCTTTAATTAAATTCGCGCTGGCGGACAGTCGTGTAATTTTCGGAAGAAGCTCGGTAAATTTCGTAAAGCGCCAGATTTACGCTGAACTCTTCGGTGCGGTAATTCCCGCAGATTTTTCGCGCCCTGCGTCTAGAAGCGGCCCTGCTACGTGTGCAGACACGCATTCACGTCGCGGAATCGAGCACGCGGCACATCGTTAGCACTCCGGGCGAACGGCCCTCTTCTGCTTCCTCCTCGAGTCCTCGCTCGCAGGCAGGAAAGTTTTCCGCGTAGCCTAGCGGAAATCATCCCGCGGCTTGTTTGCCCGGCTGATACGACAGTGTTAACCGATGGTGCGTGTGCACGCGGGTTTTCGAGAGCTCGGAATCTCGAAATTTCCCGAACTTTCCTTCAACCACGTCGGGAAAACGATTTTCTTCTAATAATTTCGAGATTTAACGTGAAACAATATCTTTAAAGGACCCTTTAATTTTTCTCCTTCCATTGGGAATTTTCGAAATAATTTTGAAAGCGAGTCGGACACACTTTTACGCGCGAATAAATCGATACAGTAATTTTGTTTTCCACAACAAAATCAACAGTCAACATTTTTAATAGTATCCCGACGATGTTTACTTGAGCACTCGTCCTCTCCCATTTCGTGCAACGGCTATTACTCGAAAAAAATCTCATTAAACTTTATATCCTGCTTTTACGAAGTAAATGTAACGCGACGAGATCACTTTGCGAGATCACGACGGGGGACTTAGCATTTCGCGCTAAAACATCATCACGGAATCGCCGATCTGAGAAATTATCCGGGAAAATGATTAAGCGGCAACGAGTGTACGGCTTAAAACGAAAGTTTTCATAAATTACTCGCTCGAACGCCCGCGAGAAACTCCGGACAAACTTCCTCTTTATTGCTGGCGCGAAGTTACCCTCACAGACACTACAGTTCTCACCCCGTCCCCGGCGTCGCACATACGTGTCGTTGGCCCTGAAGAAAATAGACAGTTCTGCACGACGGATACGCCTCTCAGCCTAAGAGCTGGCATAAAAATTCGCGTCAGGCCATCCCGCCCGTAACAAGAACACGACGGGAGTGTAGATGTGTGTGAGAGAAAAAGAGAAAGAGAGAGAGAGAGAAAAGGACCGGGGGTAATCAAGAAACTCCGTGGAAAGGAGTAGAGCACGGGCACTCTTCGCGGGTCGGCTCGCATTAGATACTTTTCTCTCCGGCCGCTAAAAGTGCACGGGGGCCACGAAACGAGAGACAGCTCTTTCTCCACGCTCGTCGGGCCGGCAAACGAAACGGCGAACGGAGATAGAGGCGAACAGTAGCAAACGGACGCCGTGTACACACATCGCCGAAGGAAGCATACGTGCTGCAGCGTTTTAACAGACAGGACGAAGCCCCGACGGCTTCCTCGTGACGGCTAAAATAATCTGCCCGGCTCGGCCGCGGGGGAGTCCCGCGGTGCTTCTGAGATTAGATTTGCTGCGTACTCGAAAGAGAGAAAGAGAGGGGGGAGGGAGCTCGCGAGAGTACGAGGTTCCTTTTTCGCGAGAGAGGGCGTCGGCGATAGAACTGATTTTTATTAAATTCGTCAGCGCGATACACAATTCCGCTTCGATGGCAAGATTTATCTTCGTAGACGAGGAATATTTCCGCGTCTTGCTATTCTTCGTTTCCTTCCTCACACACACACACACTCTCTCTTTCTTCCTCTCCTTCTGCTCCCTTCCCGTTTTTTATCGTTTCTCTCTTTTTTTTCTGGCGAGAACACAGAGCGCGTCGGAACGAGGAAGTGAAATCTCTTGGCTCTTTAATCCTGAGTTTGGCGAGCCTCCGACGGAGCGAATTTCAAATTGCGCATTACCACGAGAGATATCGCGCGGAGAATACAAAATTCGCACGGATGTATCGGTCACGAGCGTCTCGCCAAGATTGGCATTAATTATTGGAAAGCCTCGTATTAATTATGGAAACTTGGACACACACCGCTCGCCGATGAACCCGTGCATGCATTGACGTTATCAATAATAGAAGATACTAACCGAGCAAATGTTAACATAATTGGATATCGAACTTACCCGACAACAGAAACGAACATATAGCGTAGCCAAACATATGTTGCGATTATCTAACGAATTATCATTTCATCGTAAAGCTCCGCCATAATCTCGCGAAAGCGCGCGATAATCGCGCGCACACGCGAGGCAGAGAAGGATAGAGAGGAGTAGAGAGAACGAGGATGAAAATTCGTACGGTAATTTTTATTCCATCGACAATATTATATTCGTCGTTAACACGCGGCAAAATCATTAGGGGCACGTGGAAGTTGGAAAAAGAGAGAAAGAGGGAGAGAAAATAAACAAAAAGAGAACGATTCAGCCGTTATGTAATGGTGGCTGGAGGTCGCGGAAAAATCGATAGTTTATATGCACTCGGCTCGCGCGGATTGTAATCGTTAAATGTGAACAACGACTCGACGTTTCTTCCTATAAATCCCGCGCGCCATTTGCAGTAAAGAATCACGCGGCTGTCGGCGCGCAAATGTTTACGAGCTGTGTTTGTATCGGGTGCCAATTTCGAGGCGCGCGAAACCGGTTCCGCAACGGATTAACCCACTTTAATCCCGCGCGCGCCTTTATTATTCCTATTATAAATCTCTATTACAATCCGCAGAAAAAAAGAAACGAATATCGCCTGTTTATTACGTTGTGGGTGTCGCGTCGCGTTTTATTTCTCTCTCTCTCTCTCTCTCTCTCTCTCTCCCTTCTTCCTCGTCCTCTTTCTCCCTCGCGCGTACACGTCGAATTTTTTCTATTAACGATTTTTATCATTACAAGCTTCTCGCCGCGAGAAGCTGTCCTGTCGATGAATTAGACTATAAAACACATCGCGTATAAGTAAACTTGTATGCATCAGTGACAGAAAAGAAGTTACTGCAGGATTCCCTGGCGCAATTTGATTTATCCCGCTTCTTTTTTCATTATTTTTCTTAAGAATATCAAGACTATTGGACGTTGTTCTTTCTTGAATAATAACCAATAATGATATCAAAACAAGCATCTTCATTAGTCAGTTCCCATCAATTGCTGCAGAATATCAATTTATTACTTAGTTACAAAATCTACTCACGGAGAGAACTTTATAGCAAACATTGTTATAGAATTTTGTAATCGGGAATTTTGTAATAAACCAACATTCTGTAGTAATTGTCTGTTCTTTTATTTCATATGTGTTATTTATATTTTAGGAAATAAAATGTGCTATTGAAACATTTACTATGTTTCCAGCAAAATTTACTATGTTCCTCAACAAGATAGACCTTACTGACAGCAATTCATGCGTTACTAGAAACATAGTAAAATAGAAAAGAATTTATATAAAAAAAGAACACTATAATATTTTCTCCGTGTAGTAATTTTTACTATAAAATTCTTTCCGTGTAGTTCTAGCAGAAAGATGTAAAAGAAATTTGAATCTTTTTATACGACTGTTCAGCTAAACCAACATTTCGCAACGCGATCGCAGTGTGATTAATGCAAGAGCTCATATTCGGTTCGGAGTCGCGCGTCGTTTGTAATCGCGCTTCTCCGTTACAAAATTGCGCGAAGAGTAAACAACGAGCTGCCTTTTTTCACGATAAATCGCTCGTAAGCGCGATTGGTAATGAAGCGTCGTGTGGCCGTTGGCACGCTAAAATCGCAACAGCCATCTATGCAACGGGCGCGAATGAAACCCCAGCGCGTTTCGAACGAAACTCTGTGGTGTAATAATTGCGAGTAATCGCCGCGGTACTCACAAACGCTTCCGCATCTCCATTACCGTATATTACTGTAAACAAATGCTGTAACAAATAATTTCTATTTTTGCGCGCAGTTTTTACACGATGACACGCATACACACAACCGCGCGCAGGTCGAGGTAACGCTTACGTAACGAGATTTCCTCGCGCACTTGCAATTTCAATTGGAACTAACGTATCGTTCCGCCGATAAAACGAACAGAAAAAGGAGGAAGGGAGAGAGAGAGAGAGAGAGAGAGAGAGAGAGAACGAAAAAAGAAAAATATTTTACGAGTCGCCAAATTTTTCATCGCATCATTGCTTTTTTTCCGTTTTACCCCTGACGCCTCTGTCTCATGCATATTCCGGCAAAATCAGCCGCGCGAAGAGAAATACGAATTCGAGGGCGAGTTATTTTCAACGTGATATTTTAGCGGGGTTGCCGCCAGGACGGACATGCTCGCGTAAAAAGTTAGTAAGGCATGAAACAGGAGATAAGAATAGCAAAAGCGGGACGAGCGAGAGAGCCTTCTTTCTCCGTCTCTCTTTCCCGACGCGAGTGTGAGACGCGCGGAAATACTTGCCGTAACGAAATATCACGTTTAAAAATACATAATCGAGGAAGCGCCGGGAAAGCACGAACTCGTTATGTAATCGCGTCTAACCGAGGATTCGCACGAATTTCCGTGGACGTGCATCGGCGCTGGCCGTGTGTCATAATCTGATTTGTCGGAGAATCGACTCGCCCGCTCACGGAATAACGACTGCAACACCGCCGGTGCTCACCCGCGATAATCCGACCCGTCGAGAAGCTTGACTTCTCGCCGCTATAACGACTTTAACGTTCGGACGCTGCTCAGAATTTCGAATAAAAAGAATCGCGAGCGGCGAGTTTGGTGGTCGCTCGTGTGCGAATAGAGCTTGTGAAATTTAACAAAAACAGTTTCTACCATTTTTCATACAACTTTCATAATGATGCTTTCCTTGATCCGTAGTAATAATATTAATCTGGTCACTGTTGCAATATATAGAGTATTACGATAAACAAGACAAAGAAAGGAATCTGAACAATTCGATCGCGAATAAAAGAGATTGCGTGTTGTTTGTGTGAATGTGTTCTATATGTATAACCGACAGTGTTCACCACATAAACGTGCCGCCACTGTACGAGGTTAGTTGTCATTGACCAACTGATTCACTGAATGGGGCCATTTTGTTAGAGGCGGCGCGCTTACGTGGTCAACGCTGTTCACCACGTCGTGCTTTGATCGATCACATTTAAATTTTCCAAATGGACAATAAAACAGTAATAGGGGAGACCATGGTTATTTGGTTACCGCGGTAAGTTGATAAAATCGATTATTTCTACTGTTCTTTAATAGATTTCAGAATCAAATAAACGAGGATTTCAAAGCCATCTTGGACTTGTTTAAAAATCTTGCTTACTTAATTTTGTAACTTGTTAGAAAATAAAAATAACCGGCTTTGGCCCGGTAGCTAACTAGCCTCCGTTTCCCCTATAAAAATCATTAAATAGTATAATCATGTAACTACGAAAGACATCATTTTTATGTTTGTTTTAAAGTGTACATTAATTTATATTAAAAACTAATGAAAAATCTTAGTTTGTGGATTTATAATGCGAAGCGTCACAGTTTTATATTTTTAATACTACTTGCCGTCTCTTCTTCTTCTCAGCTGACTAATTTTCTTCTATTAATATCTCGATAATTCCCTTGGTAATTCCGAGCGCTCACCTAAATCCAGGCACTCTGTGCATCTCTGTGTATCTCTGTAGAAAAAGGAGGATGAGATTTATTTATATATGCAAGGGAATGAGTTTTATTTATATATGAAAATAAATATGGAATCAAAGAGAAAACGCTGAACACGAAAAAACACAGGTTCGCGAAATGATGATCGTTAATGATTGCTTCGACATTCCGGTAAATAATAAACATTTATCCCGCGTAGTCTCGCAAACTTCGTTGAAATAAATACACCATAACGTGTATGTGTATGCCAGCTTATATACACTCGCATCTGATTAAAGTTCGTAATGCTTCAAAACTGCTTACTCCACTTGCAAAGTAAACGTTTGCACAATAGGGCGGATTACACGCTACAGTTTATTAACAACCAGTGGAGCGCGAGTGGATCAAGTAAAAAGTCAACATTCCATTGTAATAAGAACCATATGACGGCACATGTCATAGTGCGCGAGACGAGTACGCGTCGTTTTCGTCGAAATATTCGCGAGAACGTCCAAGTCTCTCTGATTTCCGCGGCTGCCACCGAGTATCTTCGCGAAATATTAAAACATGTGAGACTCTCTAAGAATCTTTAGAGAAGAGAGTACGGTCTGTAAGAGCCTGTCACGATTGTTTAGAGCAAAATTTTTCACGGAAAATTTTTCATTGAACTTTTTCAATACAAATTTTCGCCAAATTTTTCATCATTTTTTTCGCGGTACTTACATTAAAATGTAATCATAAATGAAATCAAATTATAATTAATTAATTAATTTGGAAATGAGATAAGGGAATTTAATACTATCTTAGTTAAGAATTAAAAAATGGTTTGAACAGAGAGAAGGTAGATTTACCGTGACAAATTTGCACAAACAACGAGAGTCATCCCGTATAATCATGAAAAATTTGGCAACCGCAGTGAACAAGCGCGATAGGCTCTTACAGGCCGCATTCTCTTCTTTTACGAGTACCTTCGATTCGCACTCTCACCCCTCGTTTCCGGACCACCCGGTGTACGGGCGCGTGCAGGAAATGTCGAATGCAATTCGGGAACTGCCGCATCCCCGAAACAAAGCTCGGCCGGCTATATTTGCGAAGCGCGTTTCCGTGTGCTTTTACGGTGATCAGCCCGGGCTTTCGCCGTGCCACGTGCTGAAAGCCGCCGCGCTAACCCTTTACGCGCCCGACGATGTGTCATATCTGTCCCGCACTAGCGATGAATACTAACAGAACATATATATGTATTGCAGACGCGGAGAGAGCTTTATCGAAAATCCCTCCGTATTAGTCCAATTATATCGCCGGTGACACGCGGATTGGCTTGTCTTGAATTCCCCGCGATCCGCAGCACCACGGATGGTGTTTTATTCTGGCACAGAACGACGAATTTAGAAAGACTCCACATGAGAAGCAAATGGAAATTGGATAACAATTGAATTTGAACTTATAAAAAGCTCATTCATTATTATATTAGGTAAGTTCCATTCTTCAAAGAGTTCCATTCGATTTTTTGTCTCTACCTCAACGATAAACCGACCATCTCCATTGTCAGAGGTACACGAGAATGTTATGAGACTCGCTCAAACATTGCAAATTCAAAGAATTCAAAGAATTGCAAATTTCCAAAGTGGTTACTTGATCAGTGAACAATTTTTAATTGAATCCATTGTATACAACACAGAGGAATTTTTACTCAAAAATAGAATCAGACTTTCAACCAGATGCTTTACACGGAAAAAAGTTCAATTCGTGCAACTGAATGAAGACCAGGCAAAAAACTCGCTGACTAGGAATAATATCTCTGTTACTGTGACCGAAAGCACATTCGTCTGAACATTCAAGTGCACTAAAACGCGGTTGAAATAACTGACTGAATAGAAACTTTCTACAGGAATCGTCCTGTTCCTACAACCGAGTTTTCACCAGATACACTGAGAGAAAATCTAAAAATAATAAATATTTATGGTAATAATAACATATTTACTAATCTAAATTTAAATTTCCTTTATTTAATTAGAATAAATAATTACTTTCATGAGAAGCTGAGGTTTTCTTAAAAGAGATTTCAGGAAAATATATATTCTTTTATTTAAAAAATAATTTATATTAAAGCACAAGTGAATATATTATTAGTATTCTCTCTCACATTAAATATTTACTATTTTTTTTTCTCTGAACAGAAAATTCAGCTACATTGATGAAGTTGTTTTTCGATGTGGACATCAGCAAAATTATCACTTTGTATTTCAATCCCACGGACTTCATACTTTTTCATTTTATTTTCTTTTTTACTTTTTTATCTTTGTTTTTCTCTTCCTTTTATTTACGTCATATTTAAATCCTCTTGTAGTTATCAGTCGTACGGACTCGCGTTCCCATTCCTTTAATATCGCGATCCTTTTTGCAATCGTACCGGGACGTACGGGAGATACATACAAATTTCATATTATCGATGTCATATATAGGACGAAATGTTTGCCTTGCGGCTACGTTCGATTTCCCGATAAAAACGATGCGCGTTACATTCCCCTGCCCTCCCGTACACCCCCGCTACCGTACAAAACGGAGCCGATACTCGCGCAATTTGCCGCGCGTGTAATTTCATGCGTTACAAAACGTCACGCCAAGGAAGTATTAATAGGTCAACGCCCGCGGACGCGGATTTGCTGTGGGCATCAAAGACGGGCAAACGGAGGCTATGTACGCCGCGCGAGAGATCCGCTCTTTCTCCGCGACGCGACACGCGCGATCTAACCGAGCGAAACGCATAATTAATTAATTAATTACGATCCCGATGCGCTACAGAGCGATAATTAACATCGTCATTGTCATGACGCCCGCAGTAGAAAGGCAGAGCGCTTCTGCCGTTCTTGTCAAAATTCATTACGTTGTAATTATCGAGCTCAAAGCTATGTAATGCCAGGCGCGTGTACGATCGTTTGTGCGCGTATTGTCCCGGTATATCTAGCTCATAGAACGCCGCCGAACACACGCGCTGACCGCTAATTAGTAACAGGAGTTTTTCGCGCACCCCCATATTCGGACGGACAAAGCTCAGGGAACCAGACCGTATTTAGCGTTCGCCGCGTTTGTTTTATTCAATGCCGCATGATATCGACCCGCTCTATGAAAAGAGGAAGAAAGAGGCAAGAAAGGGGAGGGGAGAGTAAAAAACATCCTGGAAGAAATCTAAAATAACCGACGTTGAAAATTAAAAGGAACCACGAAGAGACGGGTCCATGAAACTTTCACTGAGACTGGATCGGCGCCGGATTGATCGACTGATACAAGAGCTCGTGAACTATCGCGCGCCTCGAAACCAGACCTACTAAAGTTCCTCAAGTAGAGTTAGGACACCAAATGATGATTCCTAATTGGACTGAACGCTATCCGCCATTAATGGAGAAGAAGCGAGTAGGAGTGAAAAAGAAAGGGACTTTAATAGGAGTAAGAGGGAAGCTCTAAGACCGACACGACGAGACGCGCTTCTCTCTCGCTCGAGTTCACTTCTTCCCTACAAATGGCGGACGCAGTGTCCTAACTGTCACCCGAGGAACATCCACGAAGAATTTGACGCGAGCGCCCTGCGCGAGTGCACAGCGACGATGTGTTTATCCGGAGAACTGCTCCACTTTCCTACTCATTTCGCGCAATTCTAAATAACAGAATTAGCGGGAGTACCGCGCGCGAAGTGAGTTTTGTTTCCGCGACACGACACGACACGAGGCGGTGCGGCACGGCGCGACGCGTTACCTCGTTCCGGGCGCGCAGCTCGAACTAATTACGCCGCCGCTCCCTGAGACGCTAATCAGAAAGTTGGAGGCGGAAGCGGCGTCGTCGTCCTCGTCGTCGTCTTGTCTCTGTCGAAGGAGGCGTGCACGCATCGGGCGCGGCCGCGAACTTTCCGCGTCGAAGCGGCGTTATCACGGACACGACGCGTCATTATCGCGAAACGCAATTTGCCGTTATGCCTTTTAGCATCTCGCGAAACGAGCGCGCGAATACGATCGGGAATTTTACAACGTATTAAAAGCGCGCTGATAATGTCCGCCTATATAACTGCGCGCCACGGCGATATGCATAATGCCATCATTTTAATAGCCGCGTCACCTTCATTTCGTTCATTGTGACGTGAATCGGTCAGCACCGTCACACGGCCGCCGGCGTCCCGTCGATAAATGCATTAGAACATACGTGCCCGAAATGAATATTTAGTGGCGACAAAATGCGCTTAGCCGGAAATGTTATTTTCGTCCCGTAAATCGATTAAGCTCTTCGCCCCGTTAATTAACGCGCGAAGATTAATATCGCGGGTTTCGCGAGTCCGGCGCACGTACGTATTTATTTGCGATTGTTAGAATTCTGAAGATATATAAATAATTCTCTTCTCTCCCTCTCTTTCTCTTCATCTCCATCTCCATTTATCTATCTATCTACCTATTTCTCTGTATAATAAACGTAATTTCGTAATGCGGAGAAAAGAGCGAGATTTTCTCTTATAACGTAAGTTTAACAAAAATTTTTTTTATTTTCTAAATTTTTTCATTTACACACACAGTATAGATACATGTCCGGAAATTGGTATTTTTATTTAACTAAGATATTTTTATATCTCCGAGAAAAGAATGTGTCCACAAATATGGATTTTCAGTTATGGTAAAAAAATATAACTGTACGCGGAGGATTAACATTGAACTTAATGGACTTGTTGAAGTCTGCTCTTACGTGATACATGTGATGTCTTAGTTAGGAAACATCCAGATAGTAAAAAGACCCAGGAGAGCCGCCTGATATTCCGTGAAAGCTATATAGGAATTTGTGCGTAAGGCACTAAGCGTTCATCGCGCTCCAAAAAAGCGCCGTCTCATTCGAGACACGTGTTTCTAATATCTCAAACTCACGGTCTCTCATCTTAAGCAGATATATTTATATACCAAGAGAATGTTTTATTACTTTGCCTCGACACGCTCCGAGCATTTCATCCTTGGCCCCGGTGTAAGTTGACGATGCGCTCTCTCCTCTTCTTTCGTGTTCCTCGGCGCCTCGTGCAGG
Source organism: Odontomachus brunneus (assembly GCF_010583005.1). Lineage (NCBI taxonomy): Eukaryota > Metazoa > Arthropoda > Insecta > Hymenoptera > Formicidae > Odontomachus > Odontomachus brunneus. The sequence continues at coordinate 1,647,847 of NW_022639528.1, read as the reverse complement.
GACGGGTCGATGTGGAAACCAGCGGAACTGAAGCTGAGCTCTAGCAGCTGTCAAAGGGAACGACGGCATAATTTTGCTCGAAGGTACTCGCCTGTTTCTTCGAGTTTTTGCATCGCATTAGATATATCGTATGTTAGAAGCTTGCCAAAGTTCGTCGTAATTTCAATCAAAATTTCTTTTATTAATAAGAACGAAACAGGACATGTTATGTTCAATCCAAGTATCTGCCGTTCTTACCACATTTTCTGCCATCCTTTAGAGAATCTCGTTTCATTCTATAAAATGAGATTCATCTTTTGAGTCAATAAAATCTTCAGTTCAATATAGTCGGATAACAACACTTGTCGGACACCTGTCGATTGTTAATACAATAACGCGTTAGCTCGAAGAAAGATTTAATAGTTTTTATTTGCGACACATGAACATCTACAAATCCTACATTGAGAAACAAATATTTGAGAATTTATTTGTAGGATAAAAGTTTATTTCACAGAGATATGTGAATTTATTTACGGAATATAAAGTTCATTTCTGTGAAATACACGGAGAAAAAACACCTGAAAATTTACTTGTAGGATATAAAGTTTATTCACAGAAATAAGCTTCATATCTCCCAAATAAATTGTCAAGTATTCTCTTCTCGGTGTATGGTAATATCTTTTTGCTTTCTAATATCCTTGTAGAGAGAATGCATCATAACGGTACAATGTACGTTGCTGACTACCGTTAATAATTCACCCCTTAAAACGAAGGTCCCTTCCTGCCCGTTCATGCACTCCTGCTACTCCCGATCGGCTTCCGGCCTCGAAAGACTCCCCCGTCCGCACGCTCCTGATCCTTCAGATTGTTCGTCGCTTTACGAATTCCTCCGCTGCTCGCACATTTTTCAACGCGTCTTTCGCTTCTTAACACTTTCCTCGCCCTCGTTTTGATTCGAGCTCCACGTGGGACGGCAGTCTCGCTCTCCCGGGACATACAAGAAGGGTGGCCCGACAACGTTCTAATCGCGGACCGATCTCGTGGAGGAAGTCGAAGCCCTCGTAAAGATCCTCGTGCCCGTTTCGATGGCGATATTCGATATGTCGCAGTTTCCTCCCTATCCGCCACGCTCGCGCGTGTCTTGATCATGCCGATCGTCGCTGACGCGTTTACGTCGGCCGCCAAAGAGCTCTTTTCCTTCCGCGCGGGTGGCGACATATCGTTTTCGTTGTTACGTTTTCTCCTTTGGTTCCGTACAAAAGAGGAAATCGTAATTCCTCGCTCCACATCTTCGGAAGTAATTAAGGACAACGTGATCGGCAGCGTGGAAATGTCAGAGAGGCGAAGATCTCGTGAAATTTCTCGTTCGCGCGTTTGACATACGGTGTGTCAAAATTGTCGGAGATGCTTTAAAGAATTCTATCTTCCCTCTTCTTTGTCCTTTACGAATGTATTAAGGATAATACTCGATTGTTCGAAAATGTTCACGCTTCATGCTGAATATCGATTGAAGTCAGAGTGAAATTTTTATCCAGGGAACTTGTGCGCAATAAATCAACTGGAAAACAGAACCTCGTTTATTTGCGTTACGTGAATGTTGCAGAACTTTACCGCGTATAAGATTGCTAAATGAAGCGCGCGAGAACGGTGGCTGCGGCGGTGGAGCAGGATACCAGACGGGCAAAGTTCATTAATCAATAATCCCTGTACGTATCTTTTTAATCGGATCAACAACACACCGGTGTCTCACCATGGCTAAAGCCGAAGCTTCCCATCGACGCGAACAGCAGGCGCAATAGCGAGTGGAAAGACAACCGTCCACAGACTCATAACGCTCATTTGGCCCGCCTTTCGCTTCTCACCGCGTTGTCATCATCCGTCCCGCCGGGTGTAGCGGATCACCGACGTCGCGGATCACTCGCGACCCTCCTACGTGATAGCGACGAGGGTGAGCAGCCAAATCGCGTCTTAATCTACTCGAGGAAACGCCGGCGTTCTCTGTGATCCGGGCTCTCGAACGAGAACGGGAGAACGGTAGTTAGGGCCTCCACCACGAGAGGGAGAGAAAGAGACAGAGAGACTGGAGAATGAGAGGGCGGGCGGGCCCTTCATCCGCGGGGACTAAGCCGGGGTTTGATCCCTCACACGTAAAACTAAGTCTCGAAATAATTCAATAACAACATTAGCAGACAACGCCCCCGCTGCAGGGGCGGACGGAACGTGCCGCGGCGTATCCCCTCGGTGTATATAAGCCGACCCAGGACTCGTGTCCTGCGCAAGGAGGTGAATTAGTGCCGCAGCCATCTCCTCCCCGTCGGTCCATCCCTTCGCCTCCTCTCGGCCGCCTCTCCCGGCTGCCGAGATGGATCCGATGCTAATACCGGCGGACTAATTGCATCCTCGTAGCGCGTAGCGTAACTCGACGAGCAGCTCAGTGTGCGACTTGCGCCGCTCGTTCTTCGAGGGGAATCCCGATCCGGTGCGCTAGTTCATCAAAGATCGTCAAAAGCGCGCTTTCTCTCCCCCTCCCTGTCTCCCCCTCTCTATCTATCTTGCCATAGCACAAGAAACGCGTTACCACCTTCTCGTTTCCACGACAGATTCTTTGAGCATTCGATTCTTCCTTGCCAATGGAGATGTGATAACCGATGACGTTCGTCTTATGAGCGTTACTGAGAGGGAAGGAAGGACTAAACTCGTGGGTTAAACTAGAAACTAGAAACTCTTAATCGAGTAACTGAATCTTTCAGAGTTCATCACGAATTTTCGAAGAATCGCCCGCGACTCTCCGGTCGATCTGACAAGTTTTTTTCAAGTCGAATCTCTCTGATATAATTAAAGGTCCTCGGATATATCGTCTTACAATGGCCGGAACGCATAAATCGCGAAGAATTTGAGGCATCCAAGACACCCCGTAGATACATGACGTAATTTCGGACGGTGTAGCATGGTTTACAATCTGTGTCGCCAAAGGCTGCTTCTATAGCAACGCCCGGCTCTTTCATATTGCCACCCGGGATATTTCTGCCCAGCTGTAAATTCTTCGAGCAGACTCGAAATCGATTCTCCCACAGGGTGGATTCAACGTGTGAAATCCGCTTCTTATATTAAATATCTCGCTTAAAATTAAAACGCACGGCTCGTGTCGCTGAAAAATAAAGTACACTCAAAATTTAAGGTAATTGGGGGAAACTGTAGACTTATACAGAGATAGACTGCGTATTCTTATAAGGCAGTTAAAAACAAGAGTATAAGTCAGAGATTGCTGAATAAGATGCTTTCTCTGTCGTGTGGTATTGTAGAAGTGAGCGATATAGAAGAAAGAAGAGAGATTGAAACATAAAGAAAGAAAGAAAGGACCTATTAATTATGATCACTTCTTCTTATACATAGACAAGGAAAAATATCTTACTCTCTATAGCCCTCTCTTACTAATATTGACTCCACCTGGAAATAAAAATGCGCAGTCTACACTGAAAAAAAAGTTTGGCAATAACTATCAAACCTGGATAATATTTACTAGATGGTTACGCACATTATATATTATCCACAACGGGCTCCTCGTCGCGTCATAATGCGCGATCGCATAAATAAGAAAAGAATAGTATACATATCGATTCTGCTTCTCAATAACTATTATTGGCATCCGACAACAACGGTTTTGCCGCGCGCAACGACACGGTCTATTATTACGCGACCCGTGACATTAATTTCCTCGACTTGTGGAAACCGCGCGAAATTTTTCAACAGCTCCGCCGTCGCCACCGCCTCCGTCGTCGTCGTCGTTACCACACGGTGATACCCGAAATATATTCGGCGCGACGTAAATGCGTATCCACGTAGAAATATGAACGCGAATACGGCCGCGAGCAATCGCGCAATGCCGGAATCCACCGACAATATGTAAGTATACTGTCAGCCACCGCGAACCGCAATAAATCCGGGAAATGCCTGTAGCTTGAATTTCCACATAATACATCCCGAGCCATTCACAACGGGAGAGACGTATCGGAATATAATACGTCTCTCTCGTCGTTGCGGTATCGGCGCGGCGCGCCGCGCCGCGCATTCGCCTCGCGTTCGCCATCTGCGGAATTATTCCTATCGATATCTCGCGCATAAATTCCGAGATGTATATATATATATATATATATATATATATATATATATATATATA
>NW_022639528.1:1573448-1643591 GCF_010583005.1 Odontomachus brunneus | reverse complement strand
TATATATATATATATATATATATATATATATATACACACACATACACACATAGATGTGTGTATGTAAGTACAGATACCGGCCGGGAGAGGATAATAAGGTCCACGTGTAATTACACGCCGAGTTAATAAGCCCCATTGAAACGTCGCGCGTCCTTTACCGTGCTGCGAGATAAATTGCGCGGAAGGACGACGGCCGTGCTCTAATTTAAGCACGGCAGCAGAAGGAGTGATACGTAAATATAATTCGGATATATATAATGGAATAATCCGAAGTTTCAAGTCCGACGTAATAAATCGTCGCGAGCGTTATCTTATAAATAATACTTTGGGGAAGTAGAAGCACTTGGGCCCTCTCGGGAATTATGACGCTTAATTCCTCGACCAGAACGCCGGGCGTCGCGCGCGACTCCGTATCTTTTCCCAGTGTTTTTATCTCACCGTTATGACAAGCAATAATGGAAAGCTTCAATCATATTGAGAATTAACGACGATCGTTGATGGGAAAGAGGAGAAAAAAATAAGAAACTCTTCTCTCTAAGTTGTCGCATAATCGCGTTGGAAAATTCGACTCAATATATACGTCAAGGAATTGAGATATAAACTCTCCTCCTGAAATACTTCACATTACTTCGTTGGTCCTTCATCAAATAAATAGAGAAGTATATTCTCGACAGAGTTGCAAAAATATTAAATCTTTCTCAATGTAATAATCGATTTGATAAATATATTTCAATTCAACTATATTTGATAAATATATTTCAACTCAACTAAGGGACGATTGATTGGAGTCGGAGAATGTTTAATGGACGATATTTTTCGACGAATTTAATCAGACTGTTCAATTGACAATAGATATGAGCTCAGCAAATTTCATTAAAGGGTGTTAATTTTAGCGATTTATATGAGCGAATTCAAGAAATTCAATTGAGAACCGTTCGATGACTCAAGGTTACAATTGATTTTGTGAAAATAATATTCACACCTAGAACATCGTGGCAAGATGCCGATGATTGAGAAGCGTTAAATAATATACTAGTCATATCAGTCGTCACCGCGCACGCGAACGGTCTTCGCGATTGAATCGATTGAATTGCTCATATCTATCAATTGTCAATTGGTTTGTTCGTTATCACAGTTTATTTGGGAAATTCTCTCCACAGATCACATTACATTTGTTTTCATACAATTGTATAAAACAGACTTGGTTTGTTTATATGCGGATATACAAAAAAAAACGTCGTTGTCATACACATGTGATGTTGGTAGCGAATATTTTAAGCAAAATTGAAAATTTTAAATAAAGATGAACTTGAAGGGAAAAATCACGTCACACGAGAAAATTAATGTCGCGGGTCACGTAATAATAGACCGTGTCGATGCGCGTGACGAAACCGTTGTCGTCGGATGCCAATAATGGTCATTGAGAAGCAGAATTGATAGGTATGATTATTCTTTTCTTATTAATACGATCGCGCGATATTATAACGCGAGGAAGAGCCTGTTGTGGATAATAATGTGCGAAACCACTTAGTAAATATTATCCAAGTTTGAAAGTTATTGCCAAACTTTTTTTTCAGTGTTCACTGCGCATTGTCATTTTCAGGTGGAGTCAACGTTAGTAAAAGAGGGCTATATACAGGGTGCGGCGCTAAAATCCGGACAAATTATACATTTTTTCCAAACATATTTTTTATTGCAAAAACGAAAAAGTTTACAAAATTTTTTTAACCACATTGTTTGTAAGGCCATAAAGAATACATTTACTCAATATATCCCCCGCTTGCTTGAATGACCGCCTCCATTCTCGGTCTGAAGCGTGCGCAGGCGCGCTTTAATGTGTCACTGTCCATATCGGTGAATGCCGCTTCAATAGCGGCTCTCAATGATGCGACGTTTGGATGTCTGGACTTGTTCGTGACCCTTTCAACTACGCTCCATACATAGAAGTCCAAAGGATTCAAATCTGGGCTGTTGGGCCAGAATTCTTTCGACCAAAACATGTCGACGTTGTCCGACAATCAATTTTGCACCAAATGACTTGTGTGGGCGGGCGCACCGTCCTGCTGAAAAACATACGGCTTTCCAGACGACACAGTTTCCATCCACGGCTTCACTACATTTGTCAGAACACGCAAATAAACTTCTTTTGTGACATTTTCCCCTTTGTTAAAGAAATGTGGTGGCATGACATCACCCTCACTGGATGATGTTGCAAAACCTTCGTTGGACTTCTCCGACTCATTGTACTTTGCGATGACATCATACACAGTCGATCTCGGGTACCCGAAGAACCGAATGATTTCTGTCGCCGAGCGTCCAGCGCGAACACTTTCGATAATCGCGGCTCTTCGGTTATACTCCGCACTTGGTTTCAACATTGCGACTGTTTCGAGGTTATGATGGTTTAGTACATGCGTCAAGCTATTTGAACGCTAATCGCGACATCTACCAGTGGTATAGAATGGCGAGAATTTCAAATTGAATTTTGTCCGGATTTTGGCGCCGCACCCTGTAGAGTAAGATATTTTTCCTTGTCTATGTATAAGAAGAAATGTATAAGACATGTATAAGATGAAAAATATTTTTCCTTGTCTATATATAAGAAGAAATGATCATAGTTACTTTAACTTATTAAGTTTAATTGTCAATTGAATGACAGTTGAACAGTCAATTGATTCGCCAGTATCAACTTCCAACTGAACGGTCTCCAATTGAATTCATAGAATCAATCGTCAATCGAACGATCTTCGATTGAATTTGTTACAATCAATTATCAATTAAACAGTCCCTTAATTAATTGGCTCATATTAATTGTCAGTTATAAACAAAAAAATTAATTTAAAAAGTAGTCAATGATTTTCAACCCTCATTCTCGAACACACACAGCTGCTTCCCTTGCCGGAGTACATATTCACAAGACTTGAATGACACGCAATTGACACATCGAAAACTCTTCTTCTTCCATCGAGCGCCGCCTTAAAAGGACGTTCTCGCGCGTCTTCGATGGGACGAACGGTTTCTCGTGCCGTGCTTGCTTGCCGCGTCATGAGCATGGTCCGACAGAAATCTCATTTTGCTCCAACAACTCCGAACAAGAAAAAAGGAAGAGAGAACGCCGACTAACCGACTAATCGTGTCTCATGTCCGCAGACGCACTTTTGATCCGTGCCGAGTTCATTCCCATAAATATCGCAGACTAGACAGACTACACGAACAGACGAACAGCACATGGCCTGGGCCCCCTCGGGGACCACCAAAAAGACACGTCCTGGGCGGCGGACGCCGCCGACATCTGGCTTCGTAGTGACGATAGCCTCGTTAGTCGCGCCGTTCTCTCGGCCTCTTGTAATCTTATTATAGGCCATACGCTGTCTCGCTTTCCCGACCAGGCTCGACCGCTAGAGGACCTCTTCTCCTCGGATTTTATTCCGTGGCCTGCGGCTCTCGTCGGCTATCGCTGATCGCGACGCATCACCGTCCGCCGACGTCTGGTCCACTCTGGACGCGCGATTTACGAGCGTCTTCGATGCAATTCCACGTGCTCGCCTCGTCCCACGAGCGAGATATCGCCGCAATCGATATCGTAAGACATGGCGACTCCCACTAGTGTATAATGTTAAACTTTTAGACACTTAACTACGTCGCCTGATGCTATACTCAGAGCGGCAGCGATGTGATGTTCGAGAGTGGATTTCGTGTTGGATCAGTCGACCAATAAGTTCGGTGTGATATTTCGCCTTATTCGAACCGACTGTCTCGTGACAGAAGCGTACACTAGGAAAAAAAATTTGGTAAATTTGGTAATAACCATTAAGCTTGAATAATAGTTACCAGGTGCTTTGATAAATTAATTTTAATTAAACGTTTAAGTGAATGTATGTAATCAAATAATTTGCTAAGTATTAACAAAAAATCCTAGCAAAACTTGGTACTTGTTGTTAAGACTTGTTAAGACTTCAACAAATATTTAATATTTTAATCGAATCAGTCAATTAGTGAATCTAAAGTGAAAAAGTTACAGAAAGAGTTAGAGAAAAATAATTTAAACTATTCACTGGATAATTCAGAGTAAATAATTCATTCTATATGAGTGACAAATCATTCAGATTCCGCTCTAAGAAATTCAAAGAGAGAGATAAAGAGAAACGAAGTCAAAGCTGACACCAAAATTGAGTCGAACTTTTTGACTAACTCGATGGGAAATCTACTCCTTTCAACATCGCGATAGCGACGAATTCAAACTCGCTGAATTCCGGACGTGGCGATCGTTCACAGAGATTGCGCGAGGGTCTTACAGCGAGTTCGAGTGCCACGGTGATATCACCGCCAACACGCCGTGATTTCATCTATATTATTTTTATACTCGTTTTTTACACTGTAACACGCGAGTTAGATTACTCAGAAGTGAACAGTGCCGCTTTTAAAAGTCTAGCCGCTGACATTTGAGGCGAAACAAAGTCAGTACTCGCTGCGTTGTGTATTTCTTCTTACGCGACGCAAGACGCTATCGCATCGCTTCCTCTGTACTTTGTGTTTCTGCTGCCAGGAAAAACTTCACGAGCGCGCGCGCGCGCGCGCTCTATCCTCCTTCCAGCTCCGACGTAGATTTTCTCTCATGCGCGAGCGGCAAGAAAAATTATTCTGACCTACATCTTGTCTTATGCAAACTAAGGGAGGATCAGTTTGACGTTGGGAGTTTCGTTTGCAGGGGATAAGCAAAAATCGACTCGTCACGAGATCCTCCACAGCCGGGGGTATGCATTGCTCCGTCGCTGCACACACGCGCAGGTCCGCGCGTCTCTGCAAAAAATTCCGCCCGCAAAGAAGAGAAAGTCGCGCAATTATCATCATTTAATTTACGCAACGGCGTTACTTCGCGTATTCTCCTCCCTTGCGCGTCGCTCGGGCACCGTATTCGCAACCGCGTATGCATTCGCCTTTCTCGCATTATATTAAAAATAACAAAAACAACAACAACAAAAATTCCTCTCTCGCGAAAAGCTTGCAATGAGCGATCGCAACAAGCCGGGCAATCTGTACCGGCGGGCAAATACAATCACCGCCGCCCAAATAAAAAAAGAGAGAAGAGGGGGCAGGGGGAGAGTGGAGTAGAGGTAGGGGGAGAGGAGAAAAAACACAAATCAACCGCGTCTACCTCGTTCGAGCGTCGAATGCGAAACAACGAACGAGCCGAAGCGCGGACGGCGGAGTAATTAGTCCGGGGCACTTACATAATTCAAAAAGCTCGAAAAAAGGTCTCGCCGCAATTTCATCGGCTTTCTCTCTCTCTCTCTCTCTCTCTCTCACTCTCTCACTCTCTCACTCTCTTCCTTTCTCTCTTGTCTTTCTCCTCCTCCTCCTCATTCCGTCGTCGTTGCCGACCCTACTTCTACCCGCACCATACGAGAACACTCAATCACTGTCCCGCAAATAAAGTATTTTAATGCGCGGTCGTTAGCATGCTAATAAACGGTCGGCTTGCATAATTCTCGGCGAGAATAAAGTGGAAGGATAGGTAGGGAGGGAGCGTGAGAGGGAAGCGAGGGGACCCCGCGAGAGTCAATCCACGGACCCTCGGGCCCCCTCGCGATTAATTACCGCGCGGTCAGGCCGTCACGGCCGATGAGAGTCATTAGTTTCTTCGGGAAATCTCAGCGAGGCAGCGCCGACCTGGAAAATCGCGGGGCCTGGCGCAAAGCTCTCAAAGAACCGGAGGCCTCTTTCACCTTCGGCCTCGCGATCGAAAATATAACGAATTCGTCGAACGTGTCGCCGGTAAATGAAACGTCGAGCGCCACTCTCGAGAACTCAATTTCGTATCTGAAATTTCTCTCGCGACTCGGGAGCGAAATTCCGTCGGAGCGGGCCGCGCGCTGTAAAAATCGAAATCCGCACACGGTGCGTGTCAAAACCGCGGCGTCGCACGTTGCTATTTGAATCTCACGCTGCGAAGCGACATTCGTGTTAGGTTGTCGCGAAATATTTGTTATTTCTCTATTAAATTCTCGTAGGCAGTCCGGATAGAAGGCAAATAAAGAGTGCTCGTTAGATGTCTAAATATACACTAAAGAGGACATACTTGAAAATTTATTCGTGGGACCAAAGTTTATGTCGCAGAAATAAACTTCATATTTCCTAAAGAAATTTACAAATATTATTTTCTTAATATGTCCAGCCGATGATTGATGATTTTGTTCGTAACGATTATCAGTCCCTCGAAAAATCGAATAATTCTATTTTCTATTTCACTTGACAAATCTTTTGCACCAATCTAACACATTTGCAAAACCTAGGTTTAGATAACCGATGCAGTTTTAGTCTAGATCAAGGTATTTATTTATTTTTTTTTTTTATGCCGATTAGGCGAAACTTTCCGTCAACGCGGTCGCTCGACCAAGCAGCTCAGCGTCACGTGCACCAGAAGCACAAGCCGACGGAACCGGCCCTGCGCCGGCATAGACGAGCGCGCGAGATTCCGCGCGCGCGCTCGCACGGCGGGTATCATCGGGCCGCGAGGCGCTGTAATTACGGCCGTTAGTTCGCGCATACATCAATTATCGATGACACGACGACACGAGTCCGCCGCCCCGGGGCATAGCCTCGCGATGGGAAACGCCGTCGTGCCGGCGCATCGCGCACTATATCATCCCGCGCCGCTTTCCCGAATCCGCGCCGTCGGAGACGTATACGTCGCGGTATCTCCCGGTAATTCGCGCCGACTTCGATCCGATCGCCGGAAGACGCGTTGACGCGCCGGGGTATCGCTCACGTGGGGGATTAGCGCCGTTGCACAGGCCGTTGCAGAGCGGCCGATATCACGATACGGCTCGTTCGCGACGGTGGTGGCTTGTCGTTAACACGTTGCCCGATCGTTGGCGTAAACCCCGCAGGAAATGGAATGTCTCTGCGGGGATGGATTCGCCGGGGAAGAGGGGACACGGGCGGAAATTCGCTTCTTGTACACTGAGAGGAAAACATTTTTTATCTAACTAAAATTATATAGTTACTTTATAGTTACTTTTGGTGCTAACCACATTTTTTGATTACTCTAACACGAAAATAGCAGTTGTAACACAAATTTATTATTACTGTAACATTATAGTAGAATTTAATTTTTAAAAAATTATTTTCTTAGCCATAATTTATAGTAATTATTTCTCTATGTGATTATATTTACAAATATTCGATTATTCTCAGTGCATATTTTTTTATAAAAATACGCACATGTTATATCTACAAATATGTAGTAGATGAAAAGAGATAATGATAAAAATACTAGTGATAAGGAGGGGGTTGAATTCAATAAAGCTCGAGCTTCGCAGAACTACCTTCTCTTCTCAATTCACAAAGATGCACTTGAGAAGCCCGATCATATAACTTTCTCAATAGATCTATTACAATCATTTCGGTCTTTTCCAATTTCACTCATTTATGCACATAAGAGTATTAGGTAGAAATATAAAAAGATTCATGGATAATTATCAATTTAATTTTTAATGAATTTAATCCATCCAATATGAGTATAGAACAGCCAGTAAGAGCCACCGCGGAGATCTTGGCCTAAAATTTAAATTTTTTTTCGACAGGATAATTATTTCTAACGATGTCAAACGCACGCTCGAGAAACTTCTCGACTGCAATACGCGGAGAATCCATTTTTCATGTTAGACTCGATCCTATAATCTCGGTTATTGTAATATTATCTCATTTATCCCATTACCTCTTACCCCCGTTTTTGTTTTAATTATATGATAAGCATTTTTTATTTCTTCCAGTTAAAATTATTTAACTGATTTAACTTTTAGTCTATTTTTAAAATTTAATTAATTTAACTTTTTAGTCTATTATATCGAATAATTCCGAGATAAATCTGCATTTATCCTTGATGCCTAGAAATCACGCGAATGTTAATATTTTATTTAAATAAATGAGCTCGCGTATAGACGCTCAACAGCGCGCGCGCTGTTTTAAAGAAGAATTCACACTCTGGAAGAAAAGCAAAAAACAGAAAAGCCGAAGACAATCAGAGTTCATGCTTGATAGTCAGATGGTAGTCGACAGCTTCTGTCAGTACTAATTTTGATTGGTTTCTGCCAGTTTTCTGCTTGTCTCCCAAGGTGCTTTCTGTTTTCCTGCCAAGATGTGAATTCTTCCTAACGCGCCGAAACCAGGCGCGTGTTTACCACCCCCGGGGAGTATAACGCAATGACAGGAAACCGAGATTATCCAAAACCGGTGAAAAGCCCATTAGCTCGAGTAGAAATCAAGTTGGCGTGACTAAAAACGCATTTAATGGCCGTCGCCGTGCGGCGGTCTTTTCGTTGTCGAGTCATTAAGAGGCAATCTCTCTCTCTCTCTCTCTCTCTCTCTCTCTCTCTCTCCCTCTCTCTCTCTCGCTCGTTCACTCGCTCGCTCTCTCTTCCTCTCTCTCGAACAGGGCCCCTATTAATCATGCGCCATCGGAATGCCGGCAGCTTCTACGATCGTTTCCGCGAGCGCAGGCATACCTCGCCGCGAATTAATGATCGGTTATGTCGGGTAGGTGTTATTACGCTACGCGGAGCTCGAGTGGATGCTTAATCGTCAACCGCCACGTTGCCGCTCGGTTAAATTTGGGTAACGTAACCACTACTACTCAGCGCGGCGATCTCGATAAATGCACGGTGTAATAAGCGATCTTCGCGAATTGTGAGACGTGTAAAGAATGTGGGAAAAAATGTGGGTAAAGAATGATCACTTTGACGTAAGCTTTGATAATCTCAACTACGATGCCTTCTCTTTGACGTCTCTTCTTGTCTCGCGCAGAATATCACGATCAGCAGAAGTACGAATGTCAAGAAAACTCCAATGTCGGTGATTAACGTATCGATGTACCGCTCGGAGTATCGCGAGAGCGCGGATATTTCCGTAAGATCTCTTATACAGTATTTGGCCGCACGGACGGAGTCGCTCTTATAAAAGCGGCTTAACGTAATATTAAGTTAACCGGCCGGATATAATTTGGAAGGGAAATACGACGGTAGATACAGTTAAGGGAAGCGATACCATCGGGGAAATAGAGAACACCCAGCCGGATAAAAGCGGCATAAATCTGCTGAATCGAGATATCGGGACTGCCGAGTAGCGAGGTCGTTATCCGACTCTTTATTTCCTGGCCGGAGATCGTAGGAACGCTCGGACCTACGGTACACTCTTCCCTCGATTAATTTGTCGGCAGCCGTCTCACTTCGCATCTTACTGCTCATCTTAATTAATATAGTTTTCGAATTGCGGTTAATCTACCGATGAAGTTTGCCGTTCAAAATGAATCCGCGCAATGGTTCAATGTTCCCGCTACACGTCCAGTACGAGAGAGAAAGAGAGAGAAATATGCTCGTTTAACAACTTTTGTTCCTTTTTACTTTATACTTATCACAACATATTGTGCAGTACACTGTGATAAAAGCATATTGATAATAATAATAATATATGTAGTAATATAACATTGCATATTCAAGTATTATATGAATTCATATTATTAATATATTATGTGATATTTACGTGCAATATTACGATATTAGTTGTTCTGTTATTATTATTAGTTTTAATTTATTATATAATAATTATTATATAATATATAAAATAACACACAAGGCGTAGTCAGCGTGTAACAATACATATTATATTTTTACCAGTAACAATAATCGAACGGGAAAAGGTTTTAGATGCGATTAATCCGTTTTAAACACAACAATAAAATTTAACAATAAAAATTTCGAAAGCTTATTTTATAAAAAGATCAAAATCACCTTTTTCAATGAAACCACATTCTTTTATCTGTAATGTTGTAAAGAGAAGCAAAATAAATAGCAACTTATAATGTTATTTTTACTAAATGATATTATACACAGACAGAAGATACGATATGTTACGTTCGGGATACAATATAATGAATAATCTCAGGTGTTCAGGATATATTCGAAATGTAATCCACTTTCTGCAACACAAAGCTCCGCTCTTAACGCGAAAATAATTATAATTATTTTAGTTTTAAATCAACCACACACATTTCTTTCTTTCAATATATAATATTTTTAAAAATATTGCGAAACAGAAAGAGAGAGAGAGAGAGAGAGAGAGAGAGAGAGAGAGGACGCTCCGCGAGACAAAGAGCGATATATCGAGAGGTTATAGCAGTGATAAAGCATTCAGTACATAACGCAAGCAGAGTTCCCGCGCGAGGGATGTTCGCGTTTAACGCTCAAACCAAATCCCATCGCGTATCCATATCGAGCAGACGTTATAAAAGTAAAGCTCAGTATCAGACACATCCGCATTCAGCGGCGGGAGTGTAACGGCATGAACGCGAAAGTCGTGTCCCGAAGTGCCTCCTCTTCGGAGAAGAGATCCTCTCGTGCGCAGCTTCACACGAGTCGGGACATTGCGGCGCTCACAGAACGGCGCGTCATCCACTCCTCCCCCTCCGCCCTACCTCCGGTTCGGATGATGATATCGCGCTATGCCGCCGTAAAAACAATTCTCAACGTCGGGCACGGTGCGGAACATCGCCGGCTGGCGATGCTCACAGTGAAATCCCCCTCGTTTCAGGGAAAACGACGGCTTAAATAAAGTCGCGCGCGCGCGCCCCCTTTTTTTACGACTGATATACGTTAGCCCGGATGTTAGCAGCAGCCCCGCGATCGGGGGAGACAACGACTTATCTACCTACCTACATTGAGCCGCTCGAAACATCCTCGGGGATATCCGACGCACCTGGCGCGGCCACTCCGTGGCTTCATGGAGTCGTTCTCTTCGCGGTCGTCAGAGGTGACGGAGATCCCGGAGATCCTCCACGTGATAGAGTCAGGGCCGAACCCGCGTGTCTGAGACTCAACTGAGAACGGGCTAAAAGCTTCGATAGAAAATTCGGGGAAACTCGACGATATTAAAACAACACAGCGTCTTTTCGCTCGGGGACGAAAGTGGCGATAAATTAGGGGCGTCTGATATACAATTTTCAGGAGTTGAGGGGATATCCCCCGGTTCCACGCGGCTCCAAGCGGATCGTGCATGTTTGCGAATCAATGCTGGCGCGAACAGAATGCGCGGATATACGAACCATATATTTTGAAAATCCCCATAAAGGATGCGGGCCTCGCTCAGCGTTTATCTCGTGAAATATGCAAGCACTCGAAAGCGTTTTCCTGAGATAATTACAGATTATTATATATGCCGGTTATTATTTAATATAATTATTATTATTTAATATAATTAGCACAAGATGAAAAAATAAAAATTTAATTCCGCGTTATACTGAGAGAAAAAATGTCTAAAAGATAAACAATATTTATTCTCGCGCGGTGGATACTAATGACATATCTACTTATACTAATATAAAATATTTGAAATGTGTAATGGATGAGCAACATATATTTTTAAATTATATTTTAGTTATTTTAATGTTCAATGTTTTATTTATATTAGTGTAATGATTAATGTTCAATATGTAAGAGAAAAAGAAGGAAAGACGCAGGTGAAAATAAAAATTGTAGAACGGAAGCCATCCTAAGCCGCAAGGCAAGAGCATTATGTTGAAGTAATAATAATAACATAAAATATTTCTCGAATAAGAAAATATACATTTTCTTAATATCTTTTCAAGAAGAAAATTGTTGATTCTATTTAAATAAAAGAATTCAGATTCAAGTAAATATGTTATTACCCAATGAGAATAAACATTTTTTTATTTTTTAATGTAGTTTCACAATGTAGTTTTACAACGTAGTTTCTTCTCCAAGTCAAGCGCAAGCATTTCTCCAGCACGAAAAAGCAAATTTTCATTTTCCTCAACGAACTTCCACGATCGTAACATCGGAACGACGTTGCAATGTGTAATTCTCACGATGATGAAATTGTTCTTATCTCCTCTTTACTGACGCCTATCCGACGATCTATGTTATGTGAAGAACTTCAGCTCGGCAGGTCTCGAACGATACGGTACTGAACAGGACGGTTGGTAAGGGTGGCTGCGAAGAGCGGAACAGAGCAGCAAGGGTCGGAGAGTGATGCGCTGCTTGACCGTGGCCCATACGTAAGCGGACGAAATTAATCGCGCAATAAAACGGCGGCCAAGCTAACGGCCCTGAAGTGTTAGTGCGCACCGAATTCCGGAAAATATATCGTTCACACCTGCGGGACGAGCAAGGTGAGGTCGGTCCAACGTTAAGGTCAACTTTATTACCCTAACACCGGCTTCCCCCGCCGACTCAATCCGCCGAGACTATAAAATTAGCCTCTCATTTGGAATCGCGCATGAAACGTGACTGAAATTGTTTCAACTACGTGATATCCAATTCCCGACGAAATTAAATAAAAGGCAACTATCCGATACATATATAGACGTGTACTAATAATTATTATAATGTGTAATTTACATGTATATAATAATAATTATTATAATGTGTAATTTATGTGTATATAATAATAATTATTATTATTATTATGTGTAATTTATGTGTAGTTTTATATATAGAATGTTTGTGTCTGTATGTTCTCTATTAACTCTAAATCATTTGATCGATCTGAACCAATTTTTACATAATTACTCTATAGGACTCTGCGGAAAATATAGGCTACCACTTCTCCCCTCTCTTTGATTTTATCCTGTTGACACTTTGTGATAATTTAAATTCAGGTGTCTAAATAGAAAATGCCCGGACAACGCCGGATAGTTTAATATAATGTTATCATCAGAGAAAAAAGGAGTATAGCTTTTTCATAGGTGGAAGAAGAAATGAGGAAAAATAATAATTATTACATCATATTATTGTATCGAACAATAATTATTACATAATAAAATGATACTAGTAGAGTAAGCGATATAAATCTATGTGTGTATATTATAAGAGTAATATATATAATAATAAATGTAGATAATATATTTAAATATAAAATACTCTATATAAAATACTCTATTAAATATAAAATATTCTATATACATTATTTATAAATATTATTTTTATTATTGCAGTTCTCAAATATCGCGGAAAAAGCGGGCGAATTTTCGGTTCTAAGGGCAAGTCTACGAAATGAGCAGTCGACGCACCCATGTATCTCGCCGTTATCATGCGTCCCTCGCAATCTCCGAACCCTCGAATAAGAGAAGTGCATCACGTCGTTTCTTCCCATCTCATCTCGCCTCTCACCTGGCCTCGCTTTACGTTGCAACACCGCCTCGAAGAGTTCGATAAAGGAGCAAAGTGTAATTCAATGCTGGCGGACGTGCGCAAGCGGACAGAAGTAACCGCGCGATAACACGGCATGCCACGATGAGGAGGTAGTAATTAAGACCTCAACTGGTCCCGAGGGACCTACCTCTCCCGGCGTCGCGCGTCCTTATATCTTATCGCGCGGCGCGCTCGACTGCTCGATGCGTGCTCTCATGGCTCACTTCTACGTCCATACACATTCTCACCTGAGACGACCACGTTTCTCCTACAGAACGCACGCAACACAAGCGATCGATACGTTCTTTTTTCGGTAGCGATATTCATTTAATAGAATACACAGGCCGATTGATTGCGCTCGGAATGGATTTCCTAGTGAGGCTAGAGAACCGAACTTTCTTCGTCGTAGCTCTGTTTAATATTCGGTATCGACGCTTCTCATATTGAATCTTAACACTTTATCCACTAACAACATTGGTAGAAACTCACACAACACGCAGAACTAAAAGATGTTTTAAAGACGTTTTCATGACATTACCAAAAATCGCCTAAAAAACATCTTATTTCAAATGTCTTTAAGACGTTACTCAAAAAGCGTCTTAAAGATCTTAAAATATCTTATTTTAGATGTTATCAAAAGAAGTCCGAAAAAGGACGTCTTTAATATATTTCCAAAGACGTCTTAAAAGCCGGTATTCATAGTCAGATTATATTTAAGATCATCTTAAGTACTATTTTAAGATGTCATAAACCAATCACAAAGCCGTATTCGCACCTTAAGATA
Source organism: Odontomachus brunneus (assembly GCF_010583005.1). NCBI lineage: Eukaryota > Metazoa > Arthropoda > Insecta > Hymenoptera > Formicidae > Odontomachus > Odontomachus brunneus. The sequence goes on along the minus strand of NW_022639528.1, from coordinate 1,629,602 downwards.
TTACTTCCCACACAGCACGTAATATTATATAATATTACAGTAATATTTCCGTAATATTGTAATATCGCAGAAATATTATTGAAATATTACTGTGATATTATATATATCACGTGCTGTATGGGTTAAGACGGTCTTGAAATAAGTTTCGACTATAAATACCGGCCAGACATCTTATTTCAGATGTCTTTATAACGTCTATTGAATGACGTTTTAAAGCTATGTGTGACTGTCTACATTACAGATTATGAGATTTATACATGCTATTGCTGTAACAAATATCATAACGACCTCTTAAACCGGAATCAAACTACGCATTGGAGATTGATGATTGCGGATTGATGATTGCTATTTGACCATTTGGAGCAAAGCAAACCAAAACGGAAGTTTGTTAATTCGTCAAAACCTAATCTTCAACCCACAATCCTCAATCTCCAATGCGTAGTCTGATTTCGGCTTTAGAATTTGCGAACGTTATGTATGTACAGAATAAAAGACGTCTAACCCGCCATTAAGTAGTACTGCTTCATAAAGCGGAGAGATGTGTGTCCGACCCAACAGTTAGTTATATTACGTTCAGTTCTCGTTCAGGAAAGTGGCGGCTCGTAGCAGAGACTTCGGAACTAATATACGACGTAAGAATAACAGGTCTAGTAATCTCTTAAACCCCTTATTTACTCACCCAGCGCTGCGGTCGACGTTGAATTCACCTCTTAAGTTGGTAATAGTGCTGCAAATTCAGGAGATTTCTCCGCGACATAAGTAGTCTGTTCTTTTCAGCTGCACTGTTGAATTGGTGCAATAAATTAAAGTGAGACAAGTATATGTTTTCTCGCTCTAACTTATTGTACCAATTCAGCAATGCAGCTGAAAAGAACAAACCAAAGGTCTCCTGCGCATGCGTAGAGTAACGTTGCAGCCTGGATATTTGATATTATATCGTTACGTCATTCTATGCATGTCTCCTGAGGTCTTCTGTCGCGAAGAAAATCTTCCAAGCTAGCACTAGTTGGTAGCACTGTCGAGAACAGATTGCGAGGGGAATAACGTATTTCGTGAATTTTGTCTCGTGGATTTCACGATTTCGGCTCTCTGAATACGAGTTTCACGTCTGCATCATCGCCGAGAGTGCCAAAAGTAAGTGTCGTGCGTTTGTCGTAACGAGATATCGTAGAATGAACATTAGAAATAAGTATGTCGTGGAACAGTTGGGAATTCCGAGAAAAATATCGCGCGTTCGTCACGTCAGTGATTCGCTATAAGCGAATATTCGGAGTGTTACGATGAAGCAGCCAGGATCTAGGATAGTATTACCAATGTCAGTGTCAATGCAAAAGGTCAAGATCAGGATTAAAACCCTAAGTGAATATGTGGAATGTTACGACAAAGTAGCCAGGAGCTAGGATGGCAATATCAGTGTCAGTCATAATGTCAGCCCAGTAAGCAAGGAACATTAAATTAACGTTTAGAAACGTTGACTTTATGTGCATTGTTTGGACATTTTTTAATAATATTGCATTTATATTTTGGGATGATTTTTCTGAATGTTATTTAAACGTTTTAAAAACATTACAAAAAATATATTTTTCAAATGTTACTTTAACATTTATTTGAGATCAATGCAATATCTTAAAAATATTTCTGCCGATTAAAACATTATAGCAACCCTATTTCAACATTATTGAAACTTCCAAATCGCGGTCAAAGTATGTTCGTAATGATATTTGATACAATATTAAACACTACATATTTGACAATATTACAGGTTCTTCAATATCATTGTAGCAACGTTGTATTAATGATTTCTTGCTTACTAGGAGTGTAAGTAAATATTCAGATTACTACGACAGAACAATAAAAAGGAGGAGATATAAGATAGAATAATATTCTACATCGTGTTAAACTAATTTGCGTATATTTAGAGAATCGTCAATTTCTCGTCATATTTATATTTTTCACAATTAATAAATCGGCAACGTATAGTAACGTTTAAGTGAGCAGGTTGTACGGCAATAAGTACTTTGATATTAGATTCAATTTTTGTTACTGATATTTTAATTTACTTTCGTTTACTTGGTAATCCTTCTTAGATCAGTGCGCTGCGAATATTATCATAACTGAAATCCCGATAATAATTTATATTTTATTTACTTTCGAGGCTTCTCAGATAACATAGAGAATTCAAAAAGAATTCGAAAAGAATTTAGTCGTATATCACCAATTCTGAGTTCAATAATTTATATTTTATTTACTTTCGGGGCTTCCCAGATAACACAGAGAATTCAAAAAGGATTCGAAAGAATTCAATCGTGTCATTAATTCTGAGTTCATTTTCAGATGCAAAAAGAATTCTTCAGAGTTCAGTTCAATGAAAAGAATTATTATTCCCATACAGCACACAAACGTTGAATTAACATTTCAGAAACGTTGCGTTGCGACATTGCAATATTGCATCAACATTTTGAAATGTAAATTCAACATTGAAAAGACATTGTCGAAACGTCTAATGTCCGCTGAATTGCAATGTCTTGTAGACGTTGAAATTTAATATTGTCAAATATTGACTTAACATTGGCCGCGTTTAGCGACAGAAAATTTTTTTTACAACGGTTGGTAGTTTTCTGTGCTAAGATTGGATTTTACAGATTTATTAAAACACTAATATGTAAATATTAAGAATATTGATTGATTTTCTTCGTTATTCAACGTATAAAAATATTAAAGTAATGTTGTTGAACAATTAATATAATAGTTTAATATAATAATTAATAAGATATTTTGTACTGAAAAATATTAGGATATAATATAAAATATTTCGGAAAATATTCACATTTTGATTATTTCCTCTCAATACGCAGAATAACTAAAGAAATCGATTTATTTTAAAGGAACTATATGATTCTACATAAAAAATTAAATGTAAATTTAACATGATTTAGCAAAGTCAAAGTGAATAGCATCATCAGACTATATAAATTGTTTGAAACATTTTTCGATGAAATTCTTGATTTTCGAAAAATTTGCATCAATTAAAAGCCAATTAAAAGTCAATTAAAGTGCGATTTACAAAAAATGCGTCATTTAAAAGGGTATATAAAACTTCTTTTTAGTATCTCTACTTGAATTTTAAAAGATAATTTGTTCAATATTGTTTCTATATATAGCAATATAAAAAATCAATGTAGAAAAAACAATATAGATACAACGTTGGAAAGATAGATTTATATTTCAACATTCAACATTACAACATCTCAGCAACGTTGTTTCAACTTTCTGTGCTGCATAGGATTGTATCTAAAAATGAACTCAGAATTGGTGACATACGACTGAATTTTTTTTTAATTTTCTGCGGTATCTGAGTTATTACTCGAGAACGGGTGATCGGACGGGAATATGCGGTTTCCACTGCTATTATTTATTTGGATAGTAGAGGTACGTTATGTGTTTCAAATTTTTTCCTGATGCACCTGATATTTTTTGTGTCTGTTTTGCGCTAAAATCTCGAGGTTTATTTTTTGAGAACGCAATACGCAGTACAATGGTTTGTTTTGACTGCGGCGTTATGGAAGTCTGCAGTGATTTGTTTCCGGATTTGCAAAAAATGAGCTTGTAACAGGAGCTGATATTCGTATGATGATTCTGTCGAAGATTGCGAAATGAGACGGTTTGATGAAGTGCTTGTAGGGTAAGATCTCAGTCTCGGTATTCCATGAACATAGAAGGGCAATTAAAACAGTATACTAGACAAACTAGGTGCTGAGTTGCTAAAGTTTCAAAGCGTCTCCTCGAAGATGCAATACGCACTGGCGTGAGTTTGTCTGGCTAAATGTAACATTATTCTACAAATCTCTAAAAAATTGATAAAATCGATTATTTCCACTGTTTTTTAACAGATTTCAGAATCAAGCAAAGATTTCAAACCCATCCTTGCCATATTTAAAAATCTTTCTTGTGCTTAATTCTTACGTAACTTATTTAAAATTATTGTAATTTATTTAAAAAATCAGAAATAATTGGTTTTGCTAACTTACCTTGTCAACTAACCACGGTCTCCTCCATAGTGGAGTGATACATTATTTTCATACATATGAGTTCGAAAACTTTACGGTTTTCTCCATTTGCAAATTGATTCTATCATTATCCGTGCCCACTTGGAATCCTATGTTCTGTTATTAATCGTTCCATCGTTGTCAATCCATTACTCTCTCTAGTATTATACCATAAATCCTTCAATTGATAAGACTCTGCTATGTTGATAAATTCGAAGTCTGCAGCTTCCGAGTGACCTTTATCTTATCAGTATCGACGAGCATAAATAACAAAAGTAAATCTTCTAAAGTTGTTACATGAATCACAAACGTTGCACTCATTTCACAATTTGACAAATAGGGCCCGTTGATTCGAATCAGGTTGCGTGCTACTTTCTTTCCGCGAGAATATTTGGCTTACAACGTCGATGAATCCAAGTGAGAGTAGACTTGACACCTCTAGAATAGACTAGACAAACAGCCACGATTCTGGCTTTATGGCACTCATGTATTGTTTCGCAGACAGCCCGGAATCGGCGAATCGAAAACTGCGCTACCTGGCAGCCATGGTAAGGAGTATTGATAAAATGGACGTGCAACCTTTACTAGGAACATTCCAGGCGCTTCGTTCTTTCGACGTTAAGGATGTAAAAAAAGTGATTTCTTCCCGAAAACTCTAAATTATTAACACATTAATTAAAAGTAAAGGAAAATAACGAGCAATCGTTTTATATTTGCTATTACACCCAATTACTGCTATTGTACATGTAATATTTTACAGAGATTTTATTTGTTATTTTCTTGTAGCGACTAGCCTTCTAGAATTCTATACTGATGTATGACGACGAAGAGATATATATTGGGCAATTTCATCGGAGTTCGTCATTCGCTTCGGCGTCTCCTTAATCGCGACAACGAAGCATGAATCAACATTGGAATCGACCGACAGCGCGACGTAAGCCACCCCTAAACGCCGCAAAACGCTATCCCGCCGATTTGCAACTAGGAACGGCGCGGCGCACAGCGATCGCCCATTAATTACCAACGCCAATCATCTTATTACAAGCGCAAGCTTGCGCGCACGGCGCGCACATGGTCGGAATACCGGGAATGCAGGCGCATTATCCTCGTCTCGATCGTACGTAACGCTGATAAACGCACGCTCGATGGAAACGAGCGCGAGCGCGCGCACGATCGCCGCCGACCGCGGTAATAGACAGTTTACATTCGGCAATCCTGGCGAACAGCGAAACGTTTACCGTGGCGGTAACCGATCGTTACATCCACCGTACGTTTCCCGATGGCCAGCACGATCCTCTCTCATGAGTTACTGAATCCACAATCAGCGGGGAGAGAGAAACGAGCGGCGGTGGCGTGAGGGGCTGCGTTCTGCGGCCAACGTCGCGTTGCTGCACGTGCAGCAAAGTCGCTAAAGATCACGGTCCCGCATGCGAAAGAGCAGTACATCGCACTGAAACATCATAAAATCGAGAGATTATTCTCTTCGCCTCCTTTTGAGAGATATCGAAATTAATAAAACTCCAGCAACCGCGCCGACAATGGTAGCAGGACAGAAGCCCCTTTACAATAAAATAAAAAATGTAAAAATAGAAAATGTAACATCAAAAAAGTTATCAAATTCTGAGCAAAAGTTTAGAATCTCAAGAAAAAATATAAAAAACGCGAATTATTGAATTAATCGAAAAGTTAGATATGTTTTTGAGTCCGAAATATAACTTTATTGCAATCAATGATAAGAAACCATTTCATCGACCAAATGCCATCGTTGTCCTATAGTCTTTCGATAACATCTTAGAAACATTCGTGCATCTTGTATAAATTAATGTATCATCGAAAATAAGAAAAGATCGAGTCGCTTTGACAATTCTAATTTAACCATATTTAAACATGCAGTCACACATGTTTAAACGTGCAAAACATGTTTAAACGTGCAGTCACACATTCTAATTGTCGCCTTTTACGACTTTGTTTTCAAAGAAAATGTTTTGGATTTGCGTCATATTTTAAACTGATATTTATCGCCTTCATTAATAGTAACGAACAGTAAACATCATGTTCACACAGTCGAAGTATCTAACGTTAAAATCCACCAGTTTCCATCACCTTCCAGGCGACCGTCTGATTCTTCGAAAGCTCCTAAGATATCCACAGATTTCTTTTTAATGCAATATTCGAAACGCTTTTAAATTAGTCTGTCTCACAACACTCACTACAGCACGCATCCCCCAGCACAGCATCCTCGATTATATCCAAGCACAACACGAGATCGCGCGCACTTGAGGATTTCTTTCTGAAAATCGGAACCATCGAAATCGACGACAGCGGTCGCGATAGCTATTGTAACCGAGAACTCGCTCGCTCACTCGCTCGTTCGAGTTTTTGGCGGTTTACCCTCGACCGATGGGGCGCAAATTCGAGAGGGTCCATCGTCAATGGGGGCAGGTGAACCCGACATGCACGGATGCATGCGCGCCGGATCCCCGCTGCACTTGAGATGCATCCGGGCGCGATTAATGCGCTCGAAGGTAGGATAGCAAGATAGGTTCGTTATTTTGATAGCGTCCTCGCGCATCGCATTCACAGCGCCCGCACGGAACGCTCGCTCGAATTGAGTTAAAGCAGCGGAGCATTGCGGGACTCGTTCGCGAACTTCTACCTCCGTCGGAGACGGTCGGAAGTATAATATAATAAGTTAGATTACAACAATTATGAAAGGGGAACTACTCTCTCCCTCTCTCTCTCTCTCTCTCCCCCACCCCCTCTCTTTCTCTGTCGCTCTTTCTGTCGCGAACGGACCGCGTCGAAATCAACGGCGTTAAAAATCATTTCGCAAATCGCGAGCGCGCTCTGCGGAAAATCGCGCGAGAATTTGCAGAAATTTTCATAATTATCGCATATTGTGTTAAGCAAAAAACGTCCCGGTTTCGTCGTCCTCGCCTCTCTCATTATTGTTGTTGCCATTGTTGTTGTTTTATCGCGCTTTATCCAGTTGCCACGTCGAAACTCGTATTATTTATTCACGCGCCACGTTTATTCATTTTTACAGATACTATATTTCGTTATTTTAATGTGACGCCCGATTTCACGCGATTACACGCGATAATGTGTCGCTGTGTTATTCGCATTCCGTGTGCAACAACGCGACGCTCAACAATTCCCGGAGCTTTCGCTATTTGTTTTAATTTCAGGCGAGAAAACTTATGGATTGTAAAATAAACGCTTCGACATTTCTCCTCCGCACTCCGATTCGCGTGCGCGCGCGCGCGCGGGTAATCGCGCCGGGAATTAAAGATTCATCGGGAGCGAGGCTCGTCGTATCGACCGGTTTATTTATTAAAACACGCTCAGTTATGCAATTTGAAGTTGACGTTCCGTCGGACATTGACAGGAGCACCGTAGTCGGGCGAGATAGATGGACAGAGGGATGGAGAGCGATAGGGAGAAAGAAAGTGAGCGTTCTGCTTTCCGCGTTTTTTTCGCGTGGGCTACATCTCGCAGTTTTTACGACGCGCGTCACCCGGCCGCGTATCGTGTAACCGGGCACCTTGCTAAATTACACGCTCGCGCACGCCGGGAAGGTGCATTTCAGCAGATAAGCCACGTCAGCGCGTCCCGGCCGCGCGCGCGGCTTGCCGTTATATAACACAAAAGGCGGAAACTTTCGGTAGCGTGCGCGCCGCGTATAATGCGAAGGAGCAGCGGCGGTTGTTGCGGAGAAAACTAAAGGATCTGGAGCTAACCCCCGCCGCCCTTAGCTGTCACTTCGAGCATGTAATGCATCCGTGCACCTATGCCGCATGGTGCGCCGTTCCGTCCGCGCACGACTGCGCGCTTCTCTCCTCCTCCTCCTGCTTTTCCACCAGCTTCCCTTTTCTCCGCGCCGTGGATTGTGGATATACTCTCGGGGCAGAGGAGGTGGCTTTCACGGGCCCGTGAACCCTTTCGAACGTGTCCGCGATGATCGCAAGCGATAGCGCGCACCGAAATATTTTGACCGCGCGCGATCCTTCGTTCTGTATTCGCGGAGTGAATCGTTTCGCTCGTGTCTTTATAGCGGAAGACTCGACGGGCATTCGCTTCGCGAAGTTTGAATTGTGAAGGGTTGCCTCACGGTTTCTCTGTGCTTTTACCTAGCCAGTTTTAGATTACACAGTTTTTGGTTAGACAGTCAAAAAGAGTTCAGTTACCGTAAAATTATCGTGAAATACTTTTATAAATATTATGCGTGTGAAATATATCCCAGAGAGCATAAATTACTAAAAGATGTCTGGGATGTCATGTAACAAATATAATGATACAACATGAATTACTGATTACCCGGCGTGGATGACAAGTTATCCATACAAATCTTCAAAAGACGTTTTAAAGACATTCATTCCAAAAACGTCCCACATGCAAAAAAAGAACTAGCTTCCAGAGCTAAAAAATAGCTGTGACAGATGTGTCACTGAAATAGGGACAGCTAATGTCGATACTACCGAAGCTAAATTTATTCGCTGTTACTTAGGCGCTATAGCAAGAAATATTAGCTGCTAAAAATAAATGATTGTAGCTGTACGGCAAACTTCTTTAATATATGCATACGATAAGAAATTTAGGAATAACTGCCATTTTCTTAGCTACTTGAAATAATGTGCATTTTTAATGTCATCTAATATATTTGTATTTCATAGCGAATGCATCTTAGCTGTCATAGCCAATTCTTAACAGTGACAGCTAAACGATTAGCCTTTTGACTAAGTTTGAATCAGCTATCGCAGTTTAGCTGATATTACTAAATCATTTTTTTGCGTGCAAAACATTCTCTGGAAATTTTGCTATCTGAGTATGAAATTGATCTAGCACGAAATATATTAAAATCAAATTTGACTTTATTGCATTCAATGAGAACAAATTGTTCATCCACTGAAGTAATCGTCGTAGTTTATGATCCTTTGCCAAAATTTTGATAGATTTTGCATAGATTCATCGCGAAAGAAGTAATCAGTTTTTTATCATCAAAGAAAACAGAAAATCGAACCGAATTTTTTTACTGAGCCAATATCCGAGCATTCATAGATTTCTTCGCTGATTGAATTTCGGATACAAATATGTAGACATGCAGTTAATATAATCTTTCGCAGAATACGGCGCGACATCATTGTGTGTTTTAGGATTACGAAACACTGAAGATTAAATCGCTCGGGAAGAATAAGAAAAAACAAACTCGCCGTTACCGAGGGAGACACGTTGCACGTGGCAAAGGTCGCGCGACGACCAGGGCTCTCACGTCCTGTTCTCGGCGATTTTTCCCGGGGAGTTGCACGCGGAATTACGAGAAACTTAGGGCTAGCCGGCAGTTGCGCGAACAACACGCGAACTCCCTAAACTGACTAACACACGCCGCACTTTCGTGCAGCGGGTGCCGCTCAGCAAACGGCAAAACTAGACGCGACACACCACAAGCAGCCACCGTCGCGCCCCTCTCTTCCTCTTTCTCTCTTTGGCATTACTTCGGGCATGTAATGGAGCTCGCGGGGCCCCGACGACGACGACGACGACGAGAACCTAAATGTGCATCCTTTCCACGCAAATACCGCTGCGGTACCAGCAGCGATGGCGAGAACAAATATTTGATGGAACGCGCACGATGTATAAATTCCTACGGCGAGGGACAAGACCCCACGAGAGACCGTGGAAAGTATCGCCAGGGATCGCGAAATCATGTCGCTCGCATTGTGAATTTATTTTAAAATTATATGCTGACATTAGGACCCGCGGGAAATGTCGCGAGAGAGTTGCGCATAACGCACGAATAACGAAGGTGATTGCTAATAATGTGTTTGAACGATAATAGATCATTGTCAATATTCAAAATGTTTCTCTTTTCTTACTCTGTTCTTTTGAATTTTATATATTGTTATTTTATATTTTTTTTAATTTTGTAATCCTACTTATAAGTAGGAAGTATCGTCAGAGGTCGTAAAATCGCGTCACACATGCACATATTGCATTGCGAATTTATCTAGAAATTACGTGCCAGTATTAAGATCCGGGAAATTTTGGAGCGGAAATAATTACTAATGTTTCAACGATAACTGAACTGTTACTATTAATATCCAAAGTGGTTTCTCTCTTTTTTTATAAATTTGCTTCTTCTCTTTCGCAACATATAAATCCCGTAATTTTTTTAAATACCACAATATATACGTTCTTTTGTTTTCGATAGCGCACGCGTTTCCAATATAATAATTTCCCTCGCGACTCATTAACTTATTAATGTGTAAAAATTGGACGATTATAAAAGATACATATGTTTTTCGTGAGAAGGATAGAACGAGAACACACACAAAAGCAACTTTCGACGTTTCAAGTTCACAGCGCAGAAAATGTATCGTCGAGTGTAGGTATCGCATTTGCGGTATCGTATTTGCGGTGAGTCGATGCTGTGAAAAATTAGCGGCCGACGGAGGAAATTAATGGAAAAACGTGGTATAGGGATACGCGCGCCCCTCCTATTTTCCGGGCTTTTTCAACCGACCGCTGGCGCGAAAGAAACCGCTCGTCTACATGACCTTCGACGCTAATTAGTGTATTCTTTGCACCACTCGCGGATATTCGAACGATAATTAACGAGTTCCGAAACCCTGTTCCCTGACGCGAAACTCGCGTCGTTCTCTATTACCACGTCAAAAAGACTGCGCTCCGCGTTTTTTGTAGCTAATAGTATTTAATTCTTCCGCGCGTGGAACAAAAACGAGCAAAAACGATGTATATATTTTGTAACGACGTAATTAACAGTACATCAATGCGTTGCTACATACATCGGCACAAATTAATCAAATCTTCTGCGAATGAAAGTATTTCCTTCTCTGAATACATTATTCAAAATATAAAAGAGTGAAATCATTTCTTTTCTCATAAAGAAAATCTAACCAAAAACGCGTAATTTTTCTGCGAGCAGGAACGATACGTTTTGTCTTCTGTCTTTCCGAATTTCGCAATAATCCAGTTTTGCCGGCGTCGTCGTGCGATGAGAGACTATCTTCATCCAATTACGATTCAACCACGTTCGCTCGCAAGTACAAACACAATGAAGAGAAATTATGAGGAGCGACGGCAAACGTTACATTTAGCAAATTTGACAAATCCTTGCTTGCTCACCGATCATTAAGCTGAATTGACATAATAAGCGCAGCCGCGCCGCCGAACAACGGAATGTTTTCATTACCGCCGTTTCAGCCGTTTATTCGTCCCCGCGAGTAATTTACGCGCAAGCGGCATTTCCGTTCCATATACGCTAGACGGAATCGATGTATGTATGCCGGTGGTAGTAATAAAACATCGTGTTAATTAGTCAATGCTGTGTTTAATGAGGTATTCGGATAACATAAAGTAATGGTTGCGCGTACGCAACATTAACAGCGCGGCCATTATTATCTTACGTAACCACGTTAATTAAATATAAAGTTTATGTTTAACTTAGCAATCAGCAAGATTAGTATAAAAATATAATTCTCAAAGTACTCTATACGAACGATTCATTATCTAAGATTCACAGTTTACAGAAAGTAAATTGTTTTCCACAGGTTATAGAAAGACGGCGAAATTTCTAAAAAACTAACTCATAGTGTTACCAAACTTATAGTGTTACACTAAGTACGAGACACCTTAGAACAATGATATACACAACCTTAGAACAATGATATACAGAATTTTACAAACATTTCCGAACACATTAAAAAATTTCATACTGAATACAATAAATTAATCGATTTTAATGCAAATATTAATATCTTTTTATGTTACAAATAAGATATTTGATTATTCCCACACAGTACAAAATTCCCAGAGGATATTCTGGAGATATTCTCAAAATGTCTTTAAGATCTCCTGTGGAGATCTTAAGGAGATCTGTACTATTTGAGTTGTTACAATTCAAGCATAATAACAAAATACATATATTATCACCGATCTTAAAAATAAAGTGGTAAGAATATTATGAATAGCCTTCTTAATTTAGCAATATATCAAATATATAATAATAAAATAAAAAAAATACTAAATGTAACAATAAAAGAAGAGTTATTGTTAGCAATCACCATCCCCTTCTTTTTTCTCATTAACTTCCTTAACTTCTTGTTTCTCATCTAGATGATGCTTGTCGTCGCATGCATCGCCTCCAGCAAGATCTAATGTGTAAAAATAATATTTCATTCGTAAAAAAGCATTGCTATTTATAAACACATGCTATTACATATATATAATAAGAGTCCTCTTAACATTACCTTGCTCCAATGTGATCTGCTTCATTTTTTCTGAACTTTTCAATTGTTTCACTTGTTCTGCACCTTCAATTTGCGAAGTATTCTATTGCAGAAAAGAAATCTATTATATGAATATATTTAGATCAAATACTACATAAAATTATATAATGATGGAAATGTAATCATCAAAATATCTAGAATGCTTTGCATAATTTTTAAAACATTACATATTACATATGTAATATATTCGTGAAAATAACAAATATTAACCATATTTAACAAATAGATATTTCATACCTCATAAATTCGATCAATGCGTTCTTGGTTTACTTGCCTTTCCCTGCCATTTATACCAAACCTGAAGAATGGTCCGATACCAAAATTAAAGGACCCGCCTATCAGGGAAAACGGCAATAATATCAAGCATATACAAAAAGTTACGTAAAGGAGGAAAGTGACGGGGGCAGCATAGAAGACGTTCATCTTACCTGTAGAACATTACAGTTAATTTTTGTTCAATACAATACTCTTATCCGAATATTATTAATTGCGAGATATTTAACTTACTAGTAGCGTTCTCTATAAATTCAGACATAACAATCCCAAAGTACGACAAAGGATAAAAGATGACTGTAGAAAGAAAATGCGTCAATGCAATCATAGGTGTTACTTGCAGTTTTGGATTGGCCAGAAGGGCTTCGTAATACTTTTCGCATTCGTTCGTACCTGCAAAATAGATAATAATACACTACCAAAATAGACAAGAGATTTGTGATATCGCGAGTATAAATTAATTTCAGAAACTCACGCGAAAATGACGCAACTATTTTATCCAATATGCCCATCTTGTGCGGCTGACAAGCAATAGGCATTTCGGCAAATTGCGCTTGTGCCGCCATTATCTTGATCTCTGCTTCCTAGAGAGCAACGAACAGTGCTTAAAATTTAAAATAATCGGCGTCTCATTCAATATGTATCCACAAAGTTCTATACATTTTCGATATAATCAATATATATTTTTTACAATGAAACAAAATGCAAATTACTTGTATAAGTCGCCACCAAGTTATGAAGAAACTCGCCACGACTATAACATCGAATAGCAGAAAGATAACCAAGCTCCGAGACCACTGTCGTTTTCTCAATATTAGAAAACTAGATATAACTATGAGCGAGATGATAGTTATATCCCACTGCAAAGGTGCCAAAGATCAATTAGATCGACTGTACATCTAAAAACTTCTATACATCATTGAAATCAGTTAGATCAAACTTTATACTTTGAGCACAAAACTAAATCCTAAATATTATTGATTCTTACATGTTCTTTTATAACTGATGTACACTGGATCAATAATTCTGACAGTACTCCGAAGTAATAAGACATTTCAGACACATAGTAACTCACTGGATAATGAGATTGTTTTATTATATTATCAAGTATCCTGTCAACTTCTTTTATAGAACCTTGACCCTCCACAAAGTTTTGAAGGTAATTGAACTCTGAAGAAGATGCTTCCATGCTGAGCGTTCCTATTAATTTGTCGTCAACTCTCTGTGAATAATATCAATTATTATTACATATAAATAAAGAATTGCATATAAGAAATTGATATAAGATATGCTAATTCTACAAAGTCTTAAATTTATTCAAATTTTATATTAGATATAGCAAACCTACCTCTATGACTAGATTTGACAATAACACAGCAACCATACGTTTGTAAAATACTGTTTCTTGAGTAATACGTTCATCTGATTCTTTACAGCTGCATGGTTCTATTGTTTTAAAGTATTTATTATCACTACTTTCTTGTGTCACAGGACTAGAATTTTAAATGATAAGAATTATTTGCTAACCTGTTTAATAACGCTATGTAGAACATATTTTATATTTGCATAAAATATTATATACCTATTTAACTCCTCTTCAGATTTATAAAAGAAAGAGTTTATTTTTTCAAGATCATGGGGAGGTCTGAAACAAAGATTTATTTTTTTATATAAATATTTCTTATTTATATACAACACAGAAACATATACACCATGCTTCATTGATTAGAAGTATGGTCCTAAAGTAATTACGACATTATTGCATTAATGAGCACCAACGCAAACTTAGCATAATTCCATTTATGGTAATCCTAAAATAGTACATTTTATGTGTTAATTAAGGAATTTATGATGCTTGATCTGCACACATAATAAACAGACGTTATCTATCAAAAAACGTGTATTAGAAATAGAATATAGACAATTTTGACGTCTTATTATTTAAAATATTTATTTTTACCGGCTATTTTATGCTATTATGAAAAAGTACTCACTGCGTGACATCATCAACCACGTTCATTTCGTCGCAATAAACATTAAAAAAAAATGTACACAGCAATATTACAAGATATATTAATGATCTAAGAAACTGCATGATGATACTTTGAATGTCTTCACGCGCTCTTCGAAACTGTCGCAGGAATATGAATCTCCACTACATTTTAAACAACGTTAAAAATCCCTCGATTCTCTAAGATTTTAGGTTAGAGACGAGCGATAATCGACGATGAATCGATATTCGATTTTTCCACTCGTTAAAAGATCGGTTATTTTATTTTTTCATTTTATTATTTTATTTTACTTAACATACAAAATAATAATTATGTAATTTTCCTGCAAAAAACGCAAATAGTGTCTTTCCGCGAACCTACAGTTGAGTAGTACAACTCAATAACAAGTGAAACGACGTTGTCTTTAAATAAACAACTCAATAGCAGATAAGGACGATCTTTTATTTTTGGAAGTTTGGAATACAGTAGTTGCGCGTTGCTACCAGTGTATACATTTACATCTTTAAAAATGATCTTTGTTTCATCATTACAGTAAATGAGAATAATATATTAAAGAAAAGAAAACCATCAATAAAAAAAATCTACTATTAATGTTTTAATACTGATTGATATTACAAGGCAAATTACAAACGCATAATACATATTATAATAATCGATTGTCTTTCATGTATACATACATATATATTTTTTTATATAATAGCTTTATTTTGAAAATAAGAAAATTTAAGTTAAAAATCAAAATCTAAAGCGACGTTTTGGTATATAACACTGAGTATCATTTAACAATCTTGTATTTATTGTGAACTTTGTCTTCAGATTTCACCTCACCAAACCTGGCTTTTCTTTTCTCTAATCGTTCAGCCAGTTCAGCCTAGAAGAAAAAAACATTTCAACTTAAAGTAATAACGATAGAAAAGCAATAAATAATGAGGAAGAAAATGAAACAATAAGTCGCCTATTTACCTTTTCCATTAAAGTAGACACTGATGTACCAAATCTTTCTGCACGTTTCTTCAGTACCTCGTAAGTGGTATGCTGCAAACAAAATTAACGCATTAACAATAAATTAACGTTTAATGTTCCTGAAATTAACGTTTTACTTAAATAACACTTATACATAGCTGTGAGATGAAAAATTGACTTCTTACCACAGGTGTCTTTATAGATGCTGCAGATTTATTATTTTGATTGTTTACATTGAATCGAGCTAGTCTAGCTTCCTTCTTTGCAGCTTCGGATAGTGGCATTCCAAATTTCTTCGCCCTCATCTCTAATCTCTGTCAAAGAATTAAGATGATGAACATGTGTCACTAAATAACACATGTATAATAACACGTATATAATATATTTCTACTATATTGTGTAAGACAAATATAGATTTTATTATGCTTTATAGTGTCAGCAAACAGAAGTTGTGTAATTTTCTAGTACCTCTTTCACGCCGAGCTCCGATAATTTTATGATCTTTTTCTCAGACGGTGCAGCCTCTGCAGATTTTACACTTTTGTTCTCATTTTTCTCCACTTGGTCGTTCTTGATTTCTTCGAGCACGGATTTACGATTTAATACAACCTTCTTGGTATTACCATTGTTGCTTTCTGTGGACAATTTTCGTTTCTTAGAAAGCTCTTGTGAGTCTGGCTTACTGGATAGTTCTTCTATTTCTTCATCCTGTAATTGATCAACAATGAATCTTTTATATTGTTTAAAACAAAGAAAAAGAAATATATATGTATATAATTACTGCATTATATATAATATTGTATTATGTATATATTATGTTCATTAAGTTACATATATACAATATATACACATGCATACAAAGTTGTTAATATCACATGTACTTACCCCAAGTACTTCATCTTCATCTAAAATCTCTTCTGCAGTCTCATCCAAAGACAATGCAGAATCTAAAATAGAAACAATTCATCCATTAATATATCTGATTTATTTTTATTACAGTAAAGAGAGAAGAAAACGAACCACCATGCATTGCCACTTGAAGTCTCTCTACCAATTCGTTTTTATTGCCTGTAGTGGGAAGTCCTCTTTGCTTTAATTCTGCTCTCAAATCAGCTACCTATAAAAGTAAAAAAATATTAAAGTTTGATATAACAAAAGGAAAGAAGTCTATATACATAAACATTTTATTATATAATATAAACTGTCTTTACCAAACTGTCTTTACTGTCTATTTTCATAATCAACAACACATGAATTTACATATTCTTTATAATGCAGTTTCAAAATATATCAAGTGATTAAGTCTTTTACATCTTACTATATATTATTTCTCTACTAATAATATTAATTGATAGATATTAATAAGCTTGTGAAAAAATTTTTTCCTTGCTCCATATAACTAGACCGTTCAATATCGATTAGTTGAACGTAGTAAAATTTAATTATTGCACATTAAGTGACCAACAAAATAAAAATTTCCAATTAACAACTAAAGGAAACATCATGTATTTCAAAACAGACATAAGACAGTAGATGCTTACAAAAAATATTAGAGGTTAGCTACCGAGGCGATAAACACGACTGCACGTACTGATCATACAGTTCGTGATACGTACCTTCATTTTCGACAATTCGCTAAGTCCTTTATCATAAGATGAGTCTGCCATCGTTCCTGAAGCGTATTGAGATATCAAATTATGTCAATCAAAATATCAAAATATTACTGACAATAAATATCTCAGCTTCTGCGTTTACAGTGTTTTATGCAAAACTCTTCGTTAGGACGCGCCACTTCTCGAGTGGCACAGTTCTTCCATAAAAGATATACCAAACTCGATGTATAAATTGATTTGTATTTCCGGTGCGGACGTAGTCCGATTCTAACATATCGTATCTAGTGGTCTGTTCTTTTCGGTTGCACTGCTGAATTGGTGTAATAAGTTTGAGTGAGACAAGTATATTTTTTTTTCACTCTAAGGGTGCCTCCTCATGCAGCGTAACTTGCGTAAGCGTAACTTGCGCCAACCAATCACATCATCTCATTTAAGTACAGTCGCGGACTTAAAGGTTGGTGGGTCGTTTTTAGCAAATTTAGGAACGCATTCCGACTTAAGAAGAAGGAGAGTGTATGAAGTTGGCACCCCACTTTTTGAAATTTATAATTTTGAAAGTTATTCCAGATTGTTCTCACTTTGTACCACATTGTTCCAAAGTGATATTGTTTCATTCGAAACGGTTTTCGAATAAAACAAAGAAAATAATTTTTTGAGCTGGCACCCCACTTTTCGAAAATCGAAAATTCTGATACCGCAATAGATTGTTCTAGTTGTTCCAAACATTGCTCCAAAAGGACAAATCCGTGAGCTAAATTATAAGTCCAAAAAATGAAAAAAATGTTTTTGACCATCCCATTTTTTGAAAATAAAGCATTCCGATATCGATATAGATTGTTCTAGTTGTTCCAAACATTGCTCCAAAAGGACAAATCCGTGAGCTAAATTATAAGTCCAAAAAATGAAAAAAATGTTTTTGACCATCCCATTTTTTGAAAATAAAGCATTCCGATATCGATATAGATTGTTCTAGTTGTTCCAAACATTGCTCCAAAAGGACAAATCCGTGAGCTAAATTATAAGTCCAAAAAATGAAAAAAATGTTTTTGACCATCCCATTTTTTGAAAATAAAGCATTCCGATATCGATATAGATTGTTCTAGTTGTTCCAAACATTGCTCCAAAAGGACAAATCCGTGAGCTAAATTATAAGTCCAAAAAATGAAAAAAATGTTTTTGACCATCCCATTTTTTGAAAATAAAGCATTCCGATATCGATATAGATTGTTCTAGTTGTTCCAAACATTGCTCCAAAAGGACAAATCCGTGAGCTAAATTATAAGTCCAAAAAATGAAAAAAATGTTTTTGACCATCCCATTTTTTGAAAATAAAGCATTCCGATATCGATATAGATTGTTCTAGTTGTTCCAAACATTGCTCCAAAAGGACAAATCCGTGAGCTAAATTATAAGTCCAAAAAATGAAAAAAATGTTTTTGACCATCCCATTTTTTGAAAATAAAGCATTCCGATATCGATATAGATTGTTCTAGTTGTTCCAAACATTGTTCCAAAAGCACAAATCAATAAGTTTAATTATAAGCCCGAAAAATTAAAAAAAAGTTTTTTGACAAACAGTCTATCCGACCAAGAGTAAACTTATACTATCCTTCTTGTTCCAACCGAGATCTTTTTGTTCTGAGATGTTCTAGGCTTAAGAATTATAGTTCTAGAGTATAAGACTCATTAGATCATTCGTTCTCTGAAAATTCGTAAAAAAATCGATTTGACAGTACTCGACGTCAAGAGTAAACACATGCTTCCTTTCTTGTTCCAACCGAGATCTTTTTGTTCTAAGTTGTGCTAGGCTTAAGAATTATAGTTTTAAAATATGAGACTCGTAGCGTCATCGGTTCTCCGAAAATTCGAAAAAAAATCGATCATCTAAAAAATCTGAAAAAATTCTGGGATACTCTAGAGAGATTATATTTTATGTTCCAATAGTTACTTTAGTCATTTATTAACAATTTTTTGCAATAACAATTTAAATTTGCCGAAATCGACAAAAAATGTAATTTCGTAAAAAAAATTCATAACTTAACAACATATTAAAATTAACAAAAATATTTTCAGGTTTTTTTAGATGAAACTATTTTCTTAAAAAAAAAAGTTCTATATACTGATTTAAAAAAGTATAATTATTTGGATGATTGAAAATAAGGATGATTGAAATATATTTCTGAGGTGACAAAAATTCAAGAAAAAGATGATTTCTTACAAAAATTAATCTTTATTATAGGAAAATTGGCGGAAATAATTACAAAATGTCATGACAAAATAAAGTGAAATTGCTTCGTCGTTTAAGCCTAGTATAACTCAGAACAAAAAGATCTCAGTTGGAACAGAAAGGAAGCATGTGTTTTCTCTTGCTGTCAAATCGATTTTTTTTCGAATTTTCGGAGAACGAATGACGCTACGAGTCTTATACTCTAAAACTATAATTCTTAAGCCTAGCACAACTCAGAACAAAAAGATCTCGGTTGGAACAAAAAAGGAAGCATGTGTTTACTCTTGACGTCGAGTACTGTCAAATCGATTTTTTTACGAATTTTCGGAGAATGCATGAGCTTACGAGTCTCATACTCTAGAACTATAATTCTTAAGCCTAGAACATCTCAGAACAAAAAGATCTCAGTTGGAACAAGAAAGATAGTATAAGTTTACCCTTGGTCTGATAGACTGTCAAAAAACTTTTTTTTTATTTTTCGGGCTTATAATTAAACTTATTGATTTGTACTTTTGGAACAATGTTTGGAACAACTAGAACAATCTATATCGGTATCGGAATGCTTAATTTTCAAAACATGGGGTGCCAGGTCAAAAACATTTTTTTCATTTTTGGACTTATAATTCAGCTTACGGATTTGTCCTTTTGGAACAATGTTTGGAACAACTGGAACAATCTATTGCGGTATCAGAATGTTCGATTTTCGAAAAGTGGGGATTTTCGAATTGTAATGATTGAATGCGCCGCGGTTGATATGCATTGTCGATATTAAGATTATCTAATATAAAGTTACTATTTACGCATATCAAGTGCACGATGTAAACTAAGCCATTGGCTGCATTCAGCAGACTCAACAGCATATATATATATATATATGGTTTTGCAATGTCCGGGTCCGTACATGTTTATGCCAGCCAATCGCAGAGTAGCTGCTTGACGATTCTCTTTACTGGAGGTTTTCTAGCCTACAATATACGTGACATGAACTATAGATAAATGCGCATATGCGTGAAACGGAACGCGGTCAATATGAACGTTCCACTTGATGTTTGGCGGGAGACCTTAAAAGGAATCTGAACGCTCTCTGGGTGTCAGGGTGCGCCCGGATGGGGAATCTGAACGCACTCCAATAAAAAAGAAAAAAAAATTAGATACCAATTCGTTAACCAATCATCATCTATCTGTAGTATGGGTTGACTTATCCTTCACTGCGTATCGCGTTGAATGTTCCGGCTTAAGGTTAGGCTTAAGGGCCGTGGCACACAGAAAAACTTAAGCAGTAAGACGTAAGCAGTAAACAAATTGACCAATCACAGTCGTTGATTCTTCTTACGTTGAAGAATCAACAACTGTGATTGGCTGATTCGCTTACTACTTACGCTTACTGCTTAAAGCCCATTCTACAATTGCGTGAACGTAGTGTAAGTGGTTGTAAGTGATTACGACAACCAATCAGAATAAAGCAATCAGTGAATAAAATATTCGAATTGGTTGACTCTTATGTTCACGACTACGCTTACCCAATTGTAGAAGGGGCTTAAGTTTTTCTATGTGCCACCAATTTAAAGGCCTTCACACACACTTTCCGTAACAGTAATCGTAAGATGTAATGTAAGAATTAACCAATTACGATGGAGTATTCACAAAAATGGCGACCTTATGTTTCGACGATTCTCAACGTGATTGGTCAATTCTTACGTTACGTCTTACGGTTACTGTTAAGCGTCTTCTACAATGGCAGTAGGAGTAGTAGTAAGAAATAAGCAGTAAGCAAATTGACCAATTCCATTCTCACGTTTCAAAAATAATCGATTGTGATTGGTCTATTTACTTACTGCTTATTTCTTACTACTACTCCTACTGCCATTGTAGAAGACGCTTTACGGAAAGTGTGTGTGAAGGTCTTAACCGCCGTTACGTTGAGAAGTGTTCGAACACGTTCGGACCTGATTGTTTTGGAATTCGTACCTCGTACCTTGGATGAAAAGACAGTAGAGATAAGTCTGAGTCCAAGTAAAATAATAAGAGACAAGAATATTGAATTGGTTTAGACCATGTCATAATCTTGTTGGAGTTTGGTGCGTTGTATAGTACTTATTGGATTATTTATTCACAATATATTGCGTACAGACAATCTCTTGAACCACGTAATCGAGAATAATTTTCGACACTATGTTATTAACGAACGTGTTACTGAAGCCTAAGAGCAAGTAAGTACGGCAATATATAAAATAGTTGATCGAAAATTTGAGGTTAGAATATGAATCGTATAATCGTGGGATTATTTAATACAAATAATTATAAATATTTGTAAAAAAAGTTGTGTAATTTCTTTTGAGGATGTCAATAAGGGATTGATATATCCAATGTGTTATCAATTAATAGATGTCTATTGTTATTTATTGCAGAAATATCATGGTCATAGCAGAAAGTGTTGTAACTGGTCACAAGATAATACGTATACGAGAGAGGATAGCTGATAAACTTGAATTCTTACACTTTGATCCTTACAGTAAGTAATTGATATGTATTGGCTTGGTTTACATCATGCACTTGATACGCGTACTAAATAGTAACTTTCTATTAGATAATCTTAATATCGACGATATATATAAACAATGGTATATTAAGCTGGTATAATATTTATCAACAAAACGTATTGTATCGATAGAATGTCGCTGTTGATATGCATTGACGATATTAAGATTATCTAATAGAAAGTTACTATTAAGTACGTGTATCAAGTGCACGATGTAAACCAAGCCATTGTCATTTACTATTACAAATTTACTTTTCACATGGACTGATATTGAATTCCCTGTTATCAATACAAGTATCTCTAAAGGTGGCTTATAAGCTTTTTAACTTTCAGAAGCACTTTTATTGATAGTAAAGTTCTGAATATCAATCATAGAATACAAAAGAGAAAATTTATTGTATGTTTTAATTGTATTTTTTTAATTACAAATAATACATAATACTGTTTTTAATAATTTTTTTCAATAAACAGAGGATACGATGCATATTGGATTTAATTTTTTTTTATAGTTCAACACCAAGTTCTTTATACAGAACTAAAGAAAGTACGTAGCATGAAGTAGTATGTACATCTAATTTTTACTATAACATAAGCAAAATATAAGAGATAAAAACACAAGATGGACTAAGAATGCTTACACAGCTTGAAATATAGAGCAACACAACTTTTATCCTGAATAACACACAATTAAAAAAAATTTTATTTAATCACAAATAAAATTTTATTTAATCCAAAATTAAACTGTACTAATGAAAACTAAACATTTGAACAGAGTGAAAATAAACATTAAAAAAGTTTCGAGATACAAATCAGATATCATTATTATTTATGTCTTATCATACTGAATATTGTATATAAATTATATTAGTATTTAATAAAATGTGTTAATCATATAAAAATGTGTTAATCATATAAAAAATTATATATACATTCGATCTTAGTAAATGCTGTCATCTAATGAATTATTTATACCGTTGCCATCACCATCAATCATTTCCTGTAATAAAATATGATATACAATTTTAAAGCAAAAATTAATGTGGAATATAATATATTGATATAGCATAAGATCAACATTACCTGCAGCACTTCAATAAGTGTCTTTGTCTCTTTCAACATCTCCTCATGAATGAGTTTTTGCTCTTTCAATCTTTCATTTTGTTCACTTAATTTTTCTACACGTTCTTCTAATATACTAATTTTTTCTAACGCATCATCAAGTGCTATTTGTCGCCTTTCAGCTAAGACTTCCCAATAATTTTCACTAGGACCAGCTAAACAAAAAATAGGACAAAATAAATATTTTAGTAGTAATTTAATTTAAAATTAAATTTTTTATGTACATGCTATGCATACATAATATATGCAAGAAGCATGAAATGTTAAGATAAATATATATTATATTGATTATACCTGTAGATGTTAAATCTTCGACTTCAATTTTTATCTTTTCTCCTCGAGCAGTCTGTACAGCCTTGTCTTGAAACATTATCTGTTTAGAGGACTTATTAGGAGGACTAGGTTTTGTTTTCTCTGATACAACACTGAAATGTCATGTATTAATATATAGTCAACTTGTTAAAATATATCTACATAATTATCTTTTCAAAACAACTTACTTTTTAGTCTTTACTTTCTTAGTTTGTTTAGTAGATCTGAGCATCCTGCCAACAGTGACTAAGTTTTCTTTATCTATGGCTGATGGCTGCAAAATGTGCAAAGGTTCTCTTCTCTCCTGTTTTGATAATAGAAAAAATATAAATACCTAATTATTTATTTTACAAGAATGACATTGCTATCACTTCTTTTTATTTGTCAAATTAGTTTATCTCTAATTACTACTTTTTTCCAAACATTAGTTTTATGTATAAAAATATATAAATTTATAGTGTTTCTCCTTCCTATATCACCTTAGAACATCTTGTGTATACTAAAAAAAATGACAGAAGAATAATATCTCTGTTTATACAATAATAAATAACAGTAAAATTATGAGTAGGAAAAATTTAATACACATATTTGTCACGACAGAAAAATTGAGCATGAGTGATCTTGGAGAAGGTTAAGTAATTAGATAATTAAAATGTATCAAACAAAAACGTTATTACCACGTCGTAAACACACATTTCTCATGTACCTGAAAATATAAGTATACTAACCTTAGAAACGGCGTTCTTTTTTGCGGCAGAATTTGTTGGTTTCATTTTGCTGGTCATTTTTCTTTCCGTCCTTGCTTGTTTCCCACAAGGAATTAACAGAAACTTCGGTTACACGACATTTTCCCGAAAACTAGATGGAAAAATGTTGGTACCAACAAAAACTCCTAAGTAACACAATTTTAATTTCTACGGATTAGTGACAGTTTGTTATTTGACATATACATACGCATATGTCAAACGACTCCGCAAAATTCATAGACTTGCTACTTCTACAGTATCACTAATCCGCAGAAATTAAAATTGTTGCCTAGGGGTTTTTGTTGGTACCACCATTTTCCCATCTAGTTTTCGGGAAAAGTGTAACCAAAACTTCTAAACAATGTTCAGAAAACATAGCTGATCAGTGAGCGGTCAGTGATTATGGTCTTTACTGTTAGATCTCTAACTTTAAACCAATTACATTGACGAATTGCTCAACTGTTGTGCAACTGTTGAGTTCGCTGAACGCACCCTATGTTCTATGTGTTACTCAATGAATTTGCTGGTCCTAAGGGCTATCGCACACAAATTGACATAACTGCATATGCATAGCATAAGACCGTATGTACCAATGAGCATCGAGTATTAAGTCGCCATATTGGTGTTCGATGCTTAATATTCGATGCTCATTGGTCCATACGATCTTATGCTATGCATATGCAGTTATGTCAATTTGTGTGCGATAGCCCTAAATGATCCAAGCCAATGGGTGCGTTTAGCGAACTCAACAGTTGCACAACAGTTGAGCAATTCGTCAATGTAATTGGTCTAAAATTAGAGATTTAACAGTAAGGACCAATAATCACTGACCGCTCACTGATCAGCTATGTTTTCAGGGGGTCGATTGTGTATCTCAAAACAGAATGAAAATGATAAAAGTGAGCAAATTTACTAGAATATTTGTAATTTCATTGGTCAATGCCTAGTGAATTTGTTTACTTTTGTAATTTTCACTCCGTTTCGAGATACACAATCGACCCCCTGAACGCAGCTAATGCAGGCCAATGCAGCAACGCAGCAACATAGGCCGCGTTCCGTGTCAGGGTGCCATTACATGAAGTGCGGAAACGCGGAAGACAAAATCTTACTAGATTCCGTGTTCCACGAATTGAATTATTTCTTCCCGTACGTTGACCAGTTCAGCAATGCAGCTGAAAAGAACAGACTACAAGAGACAGGTAAAGGCTGCATTCCGAAATTCACTGTCAGTACTGAAATTCTATAATATACGTGACATGAATTATAGATTTTCAGTACTCGCAGTGAATTTCGAAACGCAGCCAAAGCAAACGAGCATAACCTTTAAATGTGTATGAAGCGATAAATTGTCAGGATGGTTGATGAATCAACAAAGAAAAGTTTAAGTAATATACCATTGTTACAAACGAAAGCCGGTCCCAGAGATAAAGATATATGGGTGCAAAGATTGAAAGAGGAGTATCAAGCTCTCATCAAGGTAAAGAATTTATAAACGTCACTTCCATATGGACTGATCAGTTTTGATCACTCCAATTTAAATGACTATCAAAGATTAATTTGTCTATGACAAGTCGTAAAAATGAAAGAATTCAATTAAATTAAACAATAATTAAATTATATTAAATAATTATAATTAAATTAATAATAATTAAGGAGAATTTATTTTTTATAATTGTTTTTTATAGTATGTTAAAAATAATAAAGAGGCAGACAATGATTGGTTTAGGCTACAATCGAATAAGGAAGGCACTAAGTGGTTTGGTAAATGCTGGTATATCCAGAATTTCTTGAAATATGAATTTGATATAGAATTTGATGTAAGTGGAAATTTTTTGGTTCATTCTATGTAAAATGAAGATATTCTATTGAACATATTATTTTAATATATTTTAATTGTATTTTAGTATATTTTAATTGTTTTATTTATACTAAAATCATAAAACTTAGAAGGTTTGTTCAATAGTATCTTGTTTTTTCTGATACATATTAGATTCCTGTTACATATCCCACAACAGCACCAGAGATTGCTCTACCAGAATTAGATGGCAAAACAGCAAAAATGTACAGAGGTGGTAAGATCTGCCTAACTGATCATTTCAAGCCACTCTGGGCTCGCAATGTCCCCAAATTTGGCATTGCTCATGCTATGGCTCTTGGTGTAAGCCAAATAATTATATTTATCTTATAATATATTAATGGTTGTCTTTTAGAGAAAATATAAATTTATACATTAAGATTTAATATTCTCATGTATAAAAATATTTGATTTTAAATCTACTTTTTTAAAATTTACTTTTTAGTTGGGACCATGGTTGGCAGTGGAAATTCCAGAACTCATAGAGAAAGGCATTATAGTTCACAAAGATGAAGAGAAAAAAACCCCTTGAATGAATATGGCACATATAAAAAGTGAAAAAAGTTCTTCAGTAGAGAATGTGCATGAAAACAGCGAGAAAATACGATTGTTGATAAATTATTTTTTATGCCTCTCATTGGAGATTTATACAATACGTTATATTTTACACAAGATGCAGAGTATTTACATTATTCAACACGCGATTAATAAAGACTACTTATCGTCGTCGCCGAGTTTTATCTTTTCACTTTTCTTGATTATCTTGTCAAGCTTGTATAAGTCCTTGAGCGACACCTCTCCTGTACCTCTCTCAAGAGGCTTCGGTTGAGACGGGTCAGGTTTCCATCCCAACATGTATATTATCTGAAATGTAGCGGGAACAAACGGGGTATTGTCTTCTTTGGTTTTCCCATAGAGCTCTTGGTATATAGAAGCAGCTGCAATCAGCGTATCTCTCGATAGATGCAAGTTACGATTCTTGGCTGCGTTATTCTCTGCCATTCCTAGACAAATAAAAATTTTTCATATGAAAAATGTGATTCATCTTTTTCCTTTGTGTTTCTTAATGCTAAATTTGTGTTTCTTAACACTAATTTCTTACATATATAAATATATAAATCATACTAATTGAAAGCAGTTCCTATAATTAACTGCAATTTTATTTCAATTCTGAGAACTTTTTCTATAACAACACATTAAAAGTACTAACTGAAATAGAATTTCAGTTGTAGCTCAAAGTTGTTTCAATAACAACACATGATATCGATTGCCCTTTACCTTTCAAGTCCCACATAAGCTCGAACATACTTGGGTAACCAATGACTATTTCATCGGTATCAATAGTTAACATGGTAAAATTTGCTCTTGTCAATAGGGATCCAATATCCCTGATCTCCACGAAAGGTGAGATATGCGGCGAGATACCTCCATGCCTCTCCAGTTCAGCTAATTGCAAGGAACTTCTGTATTATCAGAATGAATGCTAGAAATGATTGATGCAGATGCAATACTCCAAGAGTTTCTCAATGATTCCAATCAATTTTTATATTTACCTTAACTCATAAAGTGTATCACCACCGAATACAGCTGCCAAGAAGACACCATCACTCTTCAAGCTGTTGTTAACATGTCTGAAACATCCTGGGAGGTCATTGACCCAATGAAGACTCAGACAGCTGATCACCATATCAAAGCTGTTGGCCTCAAAGGAGGGAATCTCCTCATCAATAACTTCTTTTATGACTTTCACACCCTCTGTGGTCTCAGCCTGATTTAAGAAGCTTGGACTCATGTCGCTCAGCACCAACTCCTCTACGGACTCACTGAGGATCCGCTTGGAAACGTGGCCACGACCACAGCCCAGGTCCAAGGCTCTACTGAATTTGCGCTTGATATCGAAAATTCTATCGGACAGTCGGTTGCCCACTTCGTCCTTGATGTAATCATATATCTTGACATCAGGATCCCTAGCAGCACGCTCGCGATGCAACAACTTCGCGTTCCTGTCGAAGACGTTTATCGGACTGTCGGGAGGTAGCGCAGATATTGATGCGATATTGAACACATAGCTAGGATTGTATCTAGGATTTAATAGATTTGATTTATCGCATATTGCGCGTAAGTGAGTCTTTGCGCGGCTATGACGAATCAAAACTCTCGGGATCATCCTTACGTATTCGCCGAGTGGCTTGACACTGTGCGCAACGGTGTAAGTACTTTGTGACGCTAATCTCAATGCATTATCCACGTGAAAGTTGGAAAAATTCTTTATTTTGATAAATATTTTCACCTACAGTCTTATTTTTGTTTCTAAAACACTTTCTTCTCCCGCGTAAAATAATGTTAGGAAAATTATATCATAATCTCAACAAAAGGAAATGACAACACCATTGACCAGATACTACTGAAGATTGCACTACAGCGTACAAACTTCCGGGCTCAAAAATAACTCGAGAGCGTCGATAACATCTGACATGATAATTCAAAAGTCTCATCTGCAAGTGACAAATTTTAATGAATTAATATTACAGTTTAATTATTTTCTATTATTTCTAGTCACGAATACATTTCCATGACCATCACCGCTTCCTACTTGCACCACCTCGCCGAAGAGGGCGTAAGTGCACACCCAAAAACCTAAAGTTACACGCGTAGCGTCGGATCGTCGATCTTGATTAGTTTCTCATCGGTGCCGCCGCTGCGCGACGATAATAATGATGACGACGACGACGACGACACGACGACGTCGCGCAACCACCGCCAACCACGCAGAATCGTACAGGATCGGAAGACATGATGTCGCCCGACGTACTTATCAGCGCAACGTGCCGTATCATCTGCCAGGATGTAAATAAAGCGCCGCTCAGCTGACCAGCTCGCTCTGAATGAGCAACGTCGTCGTGAGACTCGCAATATGCGTGTAGCCGATTACGTGACGACCACCGGCCCGACGAGCAACCAAAGGTGTGTAACCCGCTGGATCGCCCTCGAGAACACCTACGTTGCGCGTCCGTCGCCCTCACGTCGTCGACGACGTATGCTCGGCTCGGCTCCTGATCTTTGATCTTGTTCGCGCACCTCGCATTGTTTATTGCGAGATTCACACCTCGACGGCGGGCTGACGCGCGTGATAAGACGTGCAATACGTGCGTTCTTCGCACAAGTGCGTGCCTACGACAGTACACGTCAGTGTGACAGTTACGTCGAGTTGTTGTGTAGGACAGGGGGGAGAACGGGGCGCGATAATGTCAGTCGCGCAGCGGCTGCTGCGACAATCGCGTCCGGACGAGCGTTCGGAATTGGTGAGATGAGAATAGCGAGCGAGGCGCGATCGATCTTCGGCAGAAGCTCGCGCGAGTTAAAGGGCTGAGGCGAGTGCTCCTCGATGTTGGGCCGGAGAGGTGAGAGTGTTTTGTTTTCGAACGGCGGCAACGCCACGGCTCAAGCATATCCTGTGTCTCGCACGAGTACTCTTTGTATTTCGCTGTCGATATGTATAGGTGTTTTGTGAGTAATGCGGATTTCTCTCTCATCACTCATTCGTGATGCGTGGACTTCTCCGTATGTAGCGTTAATTTGTGTTACAAACAAATTGGAATCTACGTGTCGATACTTTTGGCTTTTTATGTATAAATTATGCCGATTCTTTTTCATTTCTCAGTGAAACGTTGGGGCTTTTTATATTCCGTATGTACAGCCATTAATTTATGTTATGAACAAATTGGAATCTACGTACTAATATCTCTGATTTTCTGTATGTATACTATTTACGTGGATTTCTTCATCATTTCTCCGCGAAACATTGGCAATTTCGTATACACTCATTAATTTATGTTATAGACAAGTCGGAATCTACATGTCAATAAACATCTAATTTTTATGTAAATTTTTATGTTGCGGATTTCTCCATCATTTCCGCGAAACTTTAGTATTTTATATTCTACACACACACACACATACACACACATATAGCCATTAATTTATACTATAAACAAATCGATATCTGCATGTCAACAAATTTCTGACTTTTTATATATAAATATTATGGATTTCCTTGTCACTTTTCCGCAAAACGTTGGCTTTTGATATTGTGTACATAGTCATTAGTGTATATTACAAATAATCTACATGCCAACAGATCTCTGATCTTTTATATACAAAGCTTTGATAATCACTGAAGATAAATCGATATTCGCTTTGTTTTTGCTGCAATGTATTGTCAATTCGCCGTTGTTGTTATCGTGAAGATAACGGAACGAGATGAATTCGTATGCACGTAAAACAAATGAAATTCAGCGTTCCATCCTGTCGTGTTTTGGACGCTTACAAGAAACTAAAATTCAACCTCGGGTTTTTGCTTGCGATCGTCGAGCGCATTAAGAATCCGTTATCTTCTCGTTTGGACTCCTCCGCTTGTTCCCTCATTTCGAGTTATCAACGCTACTATTTGATAGGCATATACAACGAGACAGCTCCCGATAAGTTGCCGTCGTTGCACGGGAAAGTCTTGACGGCGTATTTTTATTATCGCTATCTCCGCGCGTGTCTCTTCGCGTTTCCCGCGATAATTACGGTGGGCGCACACTTTGGCGCGCGATTTTGCGAAAAACGCGCTGCACTCCTCTCGGTGCACGCTGTCGCGGCATTTACACGACTGACTTTGTTATCTTTGCAGATGAACGTCCCATTGTATGGCGTTCTCGGAGCTGCGGCGACTCTGCTCGCTTACATCCTCGGCATAGGAACGGTCGTGAAGCTCCTTGTCTGTTTGCTTGCGTTAATTTTAGGGTAAGATGAAAAAGAATCGTAGCGACTAGAAAAGAGATAAGATATCCCGAAGGAAGATAAATAGATGTTTTTTAAACGAGCGTCGCGGGTTAATGAGAAATGCGCGGATACAAGGATATTCTTTTGTTGCAGGGCATTGACCTGTATATATAGAATGTACGCTCCGAATCTCGACGATGTAATTAGGTCTGAAAGGGAAGACTTAACTAAGAAGACTGAAAAGTTCCGACAGGTGAGTTTAGAATTTAAAAATGACCTGACGGCCATTTTGCCGATAACGTGATATAATATAAGCATGTGACGCTCCATTTTACGTTTTCAGTATATATTAGATCTATCTAAGGAAAGAATGACATTCACGTTAGACAGAAGAATAACCGGTAGTCGTATCATTGATGAATCCCTGCAAGTACATACTCAATATTCATAAGACAATGATGAATAATCGTCTCTCTCGATTGTTTGAAAAAGTAGCATCTAACGTACGTCCGTTTCTTATTTTAGGAAATCTTGGATTTTCTCATCAGAGATTATGTGGAGCCGTGGTACACCGTTGTTACGGACGATGAAGAATTCATTTATTCTGTGCGAGACACTGCTCAAAAAATCGCCATTAATGTCGCAAATCGGTATGTACAAATATTTTCATACTTTTGTATTGTCATTAAATCTGCCTGAAACAAAACAATGGCATTTACGTTGGAAGGGAGAATAACTGGCAATGGGAGAGAATATTATAGTTTCTTTTCAAATTCTTTTCAATTTCATTATATTTTTAATGGTGCAGAAATAGATTGTCCATCTTGCTAAGGAACATAGTAAATTTTTTACTGGAAATATAGCAAAATTTAATTAATAGTGCATTTCAGTTTTCAAAATATAAATAACACCTATAGAACGAAAGCATAGTTAATTGTGTGTGCTGCAGGATATGAATATATTTTTCACACAGTTACAAAATACTATAATAATGTCTACTACAAAATTTTCTCCGTGTAGTTGTATCATTGATGAATCTTTGCATATTGAAACTCCGTTGAAAACCAATGATTTGAATACGGTTTGAAAGTTACGTTTGGCAGTCGAAATTTACATTTACTTGGCATACTTTTAACATATTTCATGCTAATGCGCCGCACTGTTCCTCAAGCAAGAATAATTGTAAGATATCAGTTCACGTTTCGTAGAGACCAAAAAGTTCTTGAAATGTCAAGTGTCATTCAGTAAAAAATAATTACCTATCCAACGAAATTGCGATTGAAGCATTGTTCAAGTGCGAATTGTCGCTTATCATTGATTAAACATCGATGCACAAAACAGGGTCAAGAGCGTCGATTGGATACCCTACTTGACGACGCGACTCGTCGACGATGCAGCCTCGCACGTGCGGCTGTATCGGCAAGCGAGCGCGAGAATGAAGCAAATACGATCGAACAGGATGCAGAAAGGTAGCGCGAGCTCGAGCACGTCGGGCGGCACGCCGAAGAAGACGCCCACACACCGGCGTAACAAGAGCGAGACCGACGTGTCCTGGTACTCGCAGTCGAAGTTTTACATACCGAACCTGTCGTCGCTTACCGAGCCGATCGAGTCCGGCGACGAGAAGGAGGACGAGTCTCTGGAAAAGATATTTTTCGATCTCGAGGTGCAGATGGAGAGCAACCTGATATGCAGGGACTTGGTATGCACGAACGACACCCAGGAGCTGGAGTTCCTGGGCGAAATATCGGAGATCCTGCTGTACCTAGTACTGCCCAAAGCAGACTTCGATTGTTTAACTGTGAGATTTATCTTAAGGGAATTGTTAGTGAACGTTATAATCAGACCGTTGTTGGATCTGTTCTCCGATCCTGATTACATTAATCAGGCATGTATATGGCTGGTGAGTATGAGAGAAAAAGAGAGAGCGATGCATTTGCAATTTTTCACGGGCAATCTTGTGATTGCCACTGATAAAATCATTGTTCCTCTACGAGTTTCTAAACAAAGATTTCCACTTTTCCATTAATTTATTAACAAACGAATCTATGTAATCTAATTTATCTATCTATATCTATCTATCTTATCGCGTACAACTCTGTCATTTTTTATCAATTTTATATATACAACGCAAATAATTTCACCTAAATCGTGCGTGTAATACTTTAATTTTTTTATTTTAGTGTACTAAGGAGAGTGGCTTACCAAGTGATGTCTTTTTAACAGTGATTAGAATAACGGATAATTTAGACGAATTAATGGCGACGAAGAATATAATTTGTAAAGAGATAGCACACCTGCGCTCGAAAGACTCGGGCGGTGAGGACGATCTGTCAGTGAAGCAGCAATTGAACAGTCTGCTCTACGTGAAGAAGATCCTGGAAACGAGGATCATCGGCATGCAAGAGGGCCTGGAAACAGAGACCGATGGGATCGGTGCCCAGCCGGAATGGAATAGATTGCTTATGCCTGGCCAAAAACTGGTCAATTTGCCGTTGGACGAGCTTTTGAAGAATAACATCGCGCTGAGTTATTTTATCGACTATATGACCTCCATTAACGCAGAAGCGTACCTATTCTTCTACCTGAATATCTACGGATGGCGGGTTTCGGCTGAGCAACAGATATCGGATATGGAATTGCAGAAAATACAGAGCGGCCAATCCGGGAGCGTAGCCGGCACTAGACGTAAAAACGCAGACTTGGACAATCTGAAAGAGGCAGCCACGAAGATCTACCAGCAGTATCTTAGCGACAAGGCGTCGCCAAAGTTGCAGTTGGACGACATGCTGGTGAAGAGTCTGTTGACGAGAACAAGGACCGAATCGGTGAAGGAGACTTGGTTCGATGATTTGCGCAGCTGCTGCTATGAGAAACTGCAAAACGAGGACAGATTCTTGCCTGGGTTCAAGCGCTCGTTGGCTTACGTCAAACTGCTAGCCGAACTAGATCTGCTAAAAGATCCGGTGTCCGAGGACGACACAAAGTCCTTGGACAGTATAAGTCTATCCAGCACGAACAACGAATTGGACACTTTGGACGAGTTGTCGGAGACATACAAGATGTCCGATGACGCAAGACTCACGGTCGCAAAAGAGGGAGCTACGAAGTCGAGTTCTGCCTCAAGTCTAGCAAGCATGGGGGAGATGAATGAAGGTAGAGTGTCCGACGAGATCGATGGGGACGCGTACAGCAATCTGAAAAGCACGAAAATCACGCGCAAGAGCTCCGCCACGGAGATCGATCAGATCGGTGAGAAGAAGGATATTTCGTTTTACGTTGAGACGAATGCAGAACAATTCGTCAAGCTGGACGAGAACGACTACGATCAGAACGCGATCAAGAAACTGCAGCAGGGCCGTTTCGAGATCACCGCGACGATAATAGAGACCGGCATCGTCAGCGATCGCGGGAAAACGTACGGGATCTATGCCGTGGCTGTCACGAAGAATTACGATTCGGGCTATAAGGAGAAGTGGCACATATACAGACGGTACTCCGACTTCTATGACTTGCATCAGAAGATCAAAGAGAAGTATTATGATCTGGCAAAGATACCGTTCCCCGCAAAAAAAGCGTTTCACAATATGGAACGTACGGTATTGGAAAGACGGATGTTGATGCTGAACGCTTGGTTGTGCCAACTGACGAAGCCCGCGATCGTGGACGGCCATATGGGATTGCAAAATTTGTTGCTAGCTTTCTTAGAGCAAGGAGACTACGACAAAGGAGTCACTGGCGGGCAAATCTCTAGAACGGTAAATTTATAGAATTTTGGCTTACTCATCCAGCGACACTATAGATCAAATTCCCACTAGAAATGAACAAATTAAATAAATTCTAATATAAGAAATTAATATCATATAAGAAATAAATTATAATTCACATCAGAAAATATGGTTTTGAAAATATAATATTGTATATATATATATATTTTTTTTTTTTTTTTTTGAGAAAAATTGTCTAGTAAAATGGTGTATGTATGCTTTACAGATAGATACTTTAATGAATCCCTTGAAGACCTCCATGAAAAGCGTCACGCAAGCGGTCAAAACGATGCCGGACAATATGTTGAGCACGGTGGACGGTGTAATGGACAATCTGAGCAAATTCTTCGGCAATCCTAAGAAAACAAGTATTTTTTACGAGAATACCAAAGTCGGCGCCGGTCTTGACACAGAGGTATCATCTCTATGTTTTCAGTGACCGCGTTCTCACATGTCTAGAAAGACAACGGATATTAAAATCACCCGATGCATATAATTTTTAGACAGACGACAATATCCCGTTGCGAATTATGCTGCTATTAATGGATGAGATCTTTGACTTAAAAGTACGAAATCAATGGTTGCGAAGACGAATCATAACACTGTTACGGCAAATCATTCGAACGATGTTTGGAGATATAGTAAATAGAAGAATAGTGGAGTACGTGTCGTTTTTAACTAGCCCGTCGAAGGTCGCGGGTTATTTGCGTTTGTTCAAGTAAGTAGCTGATATTGCCGCGAGCGAAATGTTTGCACAAGTGCGACCGATACTCGTCGAGAAATCCGTCATTAAAATTTCACTTGGTAATGACGAAATTCGTGTTATAATTTTTATTTTAACGCGACAGTATTTGTCTGCCAAAGTTGATCGCTATAAATTTCACCGGTATTTAATCTGACATTAAAATTGTTAACTAATAAAGTCGCATTTGACAGGAATAGCTTCTGGCCAAATGGCGTGAAAGCCGAGAGTAAACCGCCACGAGATACAGAGATGAAGAACAGAACGCGAGTGGCAGCTAAAGTCGCCTTGCTTTCCTGTCTTTCGGACGAGCTGAAACATATCATAGGCAGCGAGACTACGAGGCGCGGGCTGCTGAGGGTGTTTGAGCTCTTTCAACGGCCCGTACTAAACAGAAGACTGTTGTACGTGTTGCTGGAGGGTGTCGTGGAGACCCTATTCCCGCAGAACGATTTAGTGGCAATTTTCAGAAAACTTTATTCGGTGTCGCCGAGAGTGAGGAACAAAAACAAGGGGAAATCCTGATGGAAGAACAGGATGGATTAATGTCCGGATGCAATGGCGCGAGAGCGGCCACGTGATTAGTCGAGACGACTCACGGGAAATTAGAAATCTTGCCGATTTCTGTCGGCGATCTTCGAATAGAGATCACGTCACGCGTTTTCGGATAGTTTAGAAAATTATGATATTAGGAAAATACTTGTGCGCAGAGTGTGTCCAACGTAACAGAAACATATTTAAAATATCTACGTGTTCGACCCGTTGGGCTCTTAATTCGATTTTAATCTTCGCTCTTTTTCTCTTTATCTCTCTAGGACAAAACGTATTTATAAAAGTCAATCGAATATTGTTCCTTTAACGACGTGAGATCAATCACATATCTGGCAGTTATCGCGTCTTTCGTAGAAAGAATTTCTGATTGTTTTCAACACTTTTTTAGAGAAAGTATAGCTCAATTTTTTTGTTCTTTTTTTAACAATATAGCAATTGTGATGCCTGAATACAATCGTAACGTGTACTTAATATATGTGTGAGTTTAATAGACGGCGAACCGACGCGCCCAACTTTTGCAGCGCGGCAGCAGAGATAGAAAGCG
This sequence comes from Odontomachus brunneus, assembly GCF_010583005.1. NCBI lineage: Eukaryota > Metazoa > Arthropoda > Insecta > Hymenoptera > Formicidae > Odontomachus > Odontomachus brunneus. The sequence continues at coordinate 1,593,219 of NW_022639528.1, read as the reverse complement.
TGCAGTGCAAGCTCGTTAGTCGCGTACTTTTTGATACTTCATTAGGTATCTTTTGGGATTTATCGCAATCTGCGAGAGTCGACCGTGTTAAACCGGCAACAGCTTATTCGAGCTCAATGGGTCCTCAATGAGTCCTCAATCTCGCTAAGCTTATTGAGATATTACTGAATGTCGTTCTTTCTCCAAATAGTCCTCTGAGCTGCAGTGAGCGAAGTGGATACATGTCGCCATTGCAACGGACAACCACCGCCTAGCTTTCGACAGGGAACAAAACGAAAGTCGAACGCTTTCATATCTCAATTATTTGTATATATTCAAAGATGCGCACGTCGGAAAAGTTCCGCGCCACAAATTAAAAAATAAAAAGAAAACAATTTGCGCACATAGTATAAAATACATAACAGATAAGATGATATTCTTGTGTTTTTAGGAAAAATAAATTCGATATTTCGTTAATGCATTCAAAAAGTTGGACTCTTAAAAAGAAAAAAGGAACCATAACGAACCATGATTTTCCTGTTTGGATTCATGTTCGTTGAATCTCTCAATATAAATCATTCTCTATGCACGATCATACGAGAATGTCTTTCCTTACTCCCGCAGAATACAAATTGCCCCGTTTCCACGACATAAACGAACTAAAATCACTGATCGCGTGGTGAGAGTGACGCAGGCGGTGCGGAGCTTTTCCAGCGATATGCAGCTACTCGAAGTGATCTAGTGGCCAAAAAGTATATAATATACAGATCTGAATTGCGTAATTGCGAGCCTGCAATTCGGGCTTCTACTCCCGTCGGTATTATAACGTAGAATAATATGAAGTGCGAACTTCTTGTGATTATCTCGTAGGAGAATGCAATAAGGTCCACGGGAAAACATTCCATTTGCATTTTAAGCTACACCAGGTAGTTAGATGATTGTCCTTTTTACAATTATCCTCAAACCACAACACGTGGCACGTAGACGTAAAAAGAAGAAAAGAACACTATGGCATCACGCAATCGTACATACATCACAATCACAACACGATCTACTTAAATTCCGAGCGAGTGAAACGCCGCTTATCTAGACGTATAATTTATCGCAGACGTTATACTTAATTTATATGCTGGTTTACCCTGGAAGTTTATTTTTGTGCCATTTAGGTGCGCGAGTAGTGTCTATATTTATTTTTTAGCAAGATTACTACACTTTAATAGTCCCGATGACACGTTCAATTGAAATTAACAGAAACCGAATCGATTATCTTCATTGAGAGTGCAAAACGCAAATGTATAAAATTGTTGTATATTACTCTCTACCGTACGTCTGTATATAAAGTTATTTCTATCGTGTTAAAACGCCATACTTACCATGTTTACTTATTAAAGGAACTATTTATAATCGGTTGGAAGTTCTTATTTTCCTCCCCAAACATGTCCTCATGTGTCGACCGTATTCATGTACCGACATTTATTTTTATAAACACGTGCGACACATTTGATTTGCGCAATACTGCCAAGTAATAGCCCTGACAGTCCTTCCAATATGATTCTTTTTGCCTTCATTGGACTATTATTTGCGCTCATTATGCGTTATACAGAATCATACAAAAGAATAACATGCTAATTAAGAGGAAAAGATACGTCGAAGCAAAAATTTGATTAGAGATTAAAGTTAATATCAATGACCGCTTAAACTGTAATATTATAAATTAATATATTACAGTACGCTGCAAAAAAATTATATCTCTAAATTGCTTGGAATAAAATTTCACTCGAAAAGTGACAGTTCAGTTAACTCGAGATCGTTAAGTGAATATTTTCATTCGAAATTGAAAAGTGAATCTGATATATTTCCATCAGAGGAATATATTCACTCTAATCGGTTGAGACATTCGTTCATGTGGAGTCAAAATCTAATCTTCATTCTTTGTTTCGTTGTGGCACTATTTTTATTAATGTTGTACGTGAAAATATTACCATGTTTCATTACAAAAAATTTACAGAGATATTTAAATTGATCTCCTATGTTCTTTCATTAAAAGAAAAATTAATTAAAAGAGTGACCGTTGTTGGATCAAACACTCAAACTCCTCCGACTCGAGCCAAAGGAATTGTCAGGCTAGTCCAAGTGGTCTAATTACCGGTGATGTAAGTACGAGTGTTAGAACACAAGTGAACTATGAGTGGAAGCTAAGTGAATGTTTCTGGTTGCAAGCTTAGTTAATTCTAGTCGGCGACTGCCGGTTAAAACAGAGCATGATTGTCTGTCGGGCGCGTGGGCCCTCGTCGCTTTGTTGCCGGCTAAGAAGAGAAAGCAAAGAACACGCGACAATGGAAGAGAGGGTGTTCGAAAACAAAAGAAGTTTATTACCGGGCTTGGGTCGCCGCCCCGAAACCGTAGGTTTCCCCCAGAAGGGGATGCTCGACAGAGAGGTCTGATGGGAGGGGGCCAACCGTGGTTCCGTCACGAGCTCACCCCCCGTCGTACTTTGTACCGCTTCTCTCTTAACTAGAACTTCATGAGCCGACATGGTCTTTATACGTAACACGTTGCGCGCGTAGAAGACGAAAAATCGACGATTTTTACTAATTTCTCTGCTTGATAAATTCGCTTCTTGAACCAGAGACGTGGTTGTAATTGCCTCCGAAAGAGGAACTGGAAACTGGGAAGAACAGAGGAGAAAATCGAGAAACGAATGTGTACATTGGTGAAGGTAACTCGAGAGTGAATTCACAGCATCTTTTCCGTAGTTCTTTCGACTTTTCACGAAATATCTGTGACCTGTCCGAACCACGACACTAACCTAGGACACAAAATCAAAATACGTGTACCTGATAGACATGCTCCTTCTCGAGAACGTTAATCAGCTTATCCCGACTTTCACTAACAAACTGGATGGACAATTAAAACTTTGGCCATCACGCTTGGCGTTTTGCAGGGGGACCAGTGGCGCACACAAGGGAGTGACCGTGTCCGTTTTATCTTTCCATTCTATCTCACGAATTATAAAATAATTATTAATAAATACATTTGTCATAAAATTAAATCGAATTAATATTATATGTTAATATTAATATTAATATTATATTTCTATAACAATACAAGATAATCATTAAGTTGTAACATGAAAGAAAGGGAGTTGTACATAATCACCTTAAACTATATCTTAAACGATATAACTACTTTTGATAGCATTTACATGAAAGTTTTCTGTGCACGTCCCTGATAGGGACATTTTGTCGGGGCTCAAAATAGCGTCGAAGGGGGATGAAGGAGCAAAGATCATTTGAAGGGCGCGCGGGGGGAGCGTCGAGGGCTTCGCGCGTCGTAACGAGGAAGGGGTACCCGGAGAAGAGGACGAGAGCACAGAGAGAAAGAGAGAAGAGGTGGAAGGGAAAAGAACGGGGGACGGACGATGAGGGTAGGGGGACAGAAGGAAAGCGAGAACAGGAGCCATTGTGCGAAAAGAATCAGGTACCGCTCGCGTATGCGTTTTCAGAAGGGGGTTCTCGCCCGTGGCGTGTTACGGGCCCCGGGCTGTCAGAAAGAAAGGGGGTGGGGGGCGAAAGAGAAAAGAAAGGAGAGGGGAGATAGACCATACGTGAGCGATGTGACTACCGTCGAACAACCGGCCCTCGCTTACTCTAACGAAAGAAAATCGATATGCATGATTCACGCACGCGAGAGCGTGCCGCAGGGGGTTGGAGGGGGACGAGCGGGGTGCTTTTGCCGGGGGAACAGAGGGTTGGAGAGAGAGAGAGAGACAGAGAGAGAACGAGAGAAGGGCAGAAGAAAGTCGAGTGACGGAGAGAGAGAACAAGGGAGAGGAGGAGTCTCTCTTTCTCTCTCTCTCTTTCTTTGGCAGCGCACTTCTCTCTTCCCTCGACCGCCTCGTTCTCGAAGCGCATGGGGGACGAGTCTTCGGGTGTACGACGTGGAGTAGTATAGCATACGCACGAATACGCGTGCACATTTACACGCAGCCCGACACACGCGTAATTCTATACACAGGCGCGCGCGCGCGCGCCTCCGCGTCTGTGACGGGAGGGGTATACCCCGCGATGCTACCCCCTCGGTCACTCGATCAGTCGTGTCCGAGGTACCCGCGCTGTCATAAACGGTCGCGTACACGTCCCGGCGTGTTTTCTTGGCCGGCGGCTACGCGCGACTTCCGGTTAACCGAGTTTTCACTACCCCGCGAGAACGTGTGTTTAACGCTGCGTGTTTTTGTGTATGTGTGTGTGTATGTATGCGTGTCTGAATGTGTGTAAATCGTGTAATTTTGGTGAGCTTATTATTATTCGGTGCCGCGCGAATATAAGGAAGAGTCTCGCTTCTCCGCGTGAATCACCGCGTTCTTCCGCTGTCGCGCGCAAAGGGATCGTTTTCGTGCTTCTCGGGAGCCACCGTGATTGGATCTCACTGAAATTACACCGGTTTTGATCCCCGCTTCTCATCACAAGTCTGTCTCTCGTCCTATACGCGTCGATGCTCGCATGGAATTCCAGAAGTGTGTTTTCGCACGAAACCGGGGAATTGCGCGTCGCCGAAATTCGTACGGACAAATACGATCAGCGTTCGTGAACGGAACGCAGAAGTATGTGTGAGAAATGTCCAACGATATTTAAGATACGTCTGTAAGACATTTGCAATTGGCGTGTCTTGTAAAAATATTATAAAGTGAAATTTAACGTCCATGTCGATCGACGCCGATAACCGGTTTCCGATCTCTCTTGGGAGAAGTATTAGATATTTTCGAAAACTGAAATTCTCGAAATCTGACATTTTGCGCGCGACAATTTAGCGCATTCCTGGCCAGTTGGATCCTAGCGATCAGGGCGAATCTGTAACTGCGACGAAATAATTCGCAAAACGAGAAGCCAACGACGCACCGCTGTAAACGCGGCTGCGCGCTTTTCCACCACGAGGTATAGTAACGGCGCAAGAATGAATGGGAGTGCGGAGAGGGTGAATCGAATCACCCCGCGAGTGTCGTTTGCGTTGTAAAACACGCGCCGACTCAATGAAAATAATATCAATGAAAATGATCAGTCACGGCGGGAGTTTGGAGTTCTGCGACATTCGACGTATCTGTTCGAGGCATTACCTTCTAATTGACTTACATTAGCTTTGCATTAAAAACGCTTATACATCTTAAATATAAATTCCTCAAAAGCTTACGTATTTTTTACTCAGAAATTGTACGACTTCTGTAAAGCAAGCTACATGAGCACATTTGAGTTTATTTTTATATCGAAATTAGGGCCAGGCTGTGATCGCTTATTGAAATCATCGAGTAATGAAGATAACAATAGTGTAACAAATATTGACAGCGTCTGATAGCGCATCAATGATACAATGACTCACGACTTAAAATTCGCACACTACTCTAGTTCGCAGCGAGGGTTGGTAGGGGCGAGAATTTACGCGCGTTAGATCCCTGATCGTGGAAGGATCCGTAGGACTTGCGCAATCGTTTTATACGCTCGCTCGAAGCCTGGTGGCCCGCGAGTTACAGCGTTGTAATAGGATTACGAGAGGGATGCGAGCAGATCGATTACGCGTAAACAACGTACGATAGCGGTCAACTTTTCCGTTGGATTGACAGTATGACTCAGAAAGCCGGATGTACGGACCAGGGAAAAATTCATGTGCAACGCGGAGAATTTGCATGACGCATTCGATGCGCCAAAATTCACGCCGTCCATGATGCTTCCGCTTCTCTATCGGTATAATCTAGGGATACGTTTACTCTTAAATAAAATTTTCCTGTGAGTAGAAGCTAACGGAAAACACAGCTGCCTCTAATCCTTTATCTAATCTTATGCTGCAATTCTAAACAGAATCGTAAGTCTCGTAACTTATTCTTATAAAATACGTAAGAACTTATGAGTAGATTTACAATTCTATGCAATTATATGTTATACAATTAAAATTATCGTAAATATCTACGATTTCATGTAATTTACGATATTTACAAATGATTGTACGATATGATATTGCATACAATTGTTAATCTACTCATAAATTCTTACGAATTTTACGAGGACAAGTTACGAGACTTACGATTGTATTTAAAATTGCAGTATTAATCTCCCGCGTACAATGTTAAGTTTATAAAGTCCAAATAAATATTCAATCCTTCATCAACTTCCGTAAAGATTCGGGAAAATTTCAAAATATATATAACACAAATCTGTTTGCACACTTGGATTTTATTCCGCCACTATTTTATAACTATTTTATGTCTCTGAGAGAAAATATACCCAAAAAGATCGATTTTTAACAAAATTATACATTGAGAGAAAAAACATTTAAGAAATAGTAAATATTTACTCTGTAGATATATATTTGCTAAGATTTAAATTCTTTTATATCTTTAAATTTCTTTAGATAGCATAAATAATTATTTTCATTAATTCATGAACTTTTTCTAGAATTTTTTTAAATTTTCAAGAAAATGTATATTTCCTTATTTGAAAAATATTTTATATTAGTATAAGTATATATGTAATTTATATATATATATATATATAGTCCGCCGAATATAAATATTACTTAGATATCTTTTTCTCTCAGTGTAGTTCAAAGTTGCCCAGATCTGGCAGACCCAGATCGTAATGTATGTTCCAAAAAATACGATTGCACACGTCTGTTAAGTGCAATTTAACAAACTCTTTGTTTAAAGTTCATTTACACCGATACATAAACTTGAAATATTAGAAGATGTTTAGATGGAAGATCGTATTGCTCTTTTCGGGCCGTAAATGGCCGATAGATAAAAGCGCGATGACGAATGGAGGATAAGACGCAATAAATAAAAGGAACGAAGGGACGACAATATCGATCCCCACGCGACCAAAAGATCAAGGATTATAGTCCGTTTGTCGAAAAGTCACGGAATAGCAATCGGTCTAATTCGTGCGATAGGGGATGTTTATGAGCGGGGTGATTCGACGCGGCCTAAGGGGACCGCTCGATGTTCGCAGGAGGTGGCTCCGGGGATTTCGATGCTAGGCGTGCAGCGTCGCGGCGCGAGTTAGCGGGACGCGCAACGTGTGTGTTAAAGTAAAAGTACCAAAGCTTGAATACTAATAAAACTGGCACCTAACATTGTTTTATTTGGCTTTTAAATTTACGGATATTTAAACTTTTTTAAAAGTCCTTCTACCATTCTACGAATGACCACATAGATTTTTTAGTTATTAATTAAAGAAGATTGGCATATAATCGTACGTGATCGTCTTCGAACCTTCTTTAATTAATAAATCTACGTGTTTATTTGCAAAATAAATTATAAGACTTTTTTATTTAGTTTAACCTGATCTATATAAGCATACGACAATGGGCGTCGTCATCAACTAATTTATCATGTAGCGCGTGATCACTCATCAATCTTCCTTAATAAAAAGTTCAAAATTTTACGTGGACATTCGCAAAATGACAAAAGAATTTTTCGTTTAGTTCGATTTAATCTACATGAGAGTTTTACATGTATTGTCAGACACCTTGTATATATTTTATATATTGAAAGTTTAAATATTTAAAAACCAAACGAATAAGGATACCTAAAGTTAGATAGATAGTGTTAATAGTATGTGTGTGTGTGTGTGTCCAAGCATTGATACTTTCACCTAACGTCCTGTCGGTCCCAATTCCCTTCGGTAATCTTTATCTTCTTTCTCTCCCAACTTTTTTTACAACGAGAAACTGATCGGCAAATTTTTTTTGTATGTGCTCCAGCTGAGAAAGAAAATATTGATTCGGGTGTTCGGCGATTCATAGAGTGACGGTTTTCTTAAGGTGAAATATAGTCTTATTTTTCGGGGATTTCCGGATATTTTAAGATCAATGTTTATTTTGATTATGGGTTAATTTTAATTATGGGATTTATTTTGATTATGGGTTTATGGATTAATTATATTATATACTGTACTGTTCAACTTCAATTTTCTCGGTCATGAGTTAGACTTTACCATATTTTCATTCGCTCTTCGTTTTCTTTGTTTCTGCAAATCGTTTACGAAACGTCCACTTATCTAATTATGACTGCTGCGATCTGATTACCGCATTTTCTGTATTTTTGTACGCGGAGAGTTCGAAAAGAAAAAAAAAAGAAGAACCACGCGTTCTATTCAATTCTGTCCTATTATTCGGCCGCGTCGCACCTTCGACTTCCTGCTTCTCTACCTCTTTGTTTTTCGCTTTTTCCGTGAACGCGACCGACGTGGACGCGAGGCGCGTAACCGTAAAAGAAGAAAACGGGAAAACACACGACGCCGGCCTGCGGTCGGTCGGATCTGGTTCCGAAACGAGATACGCCTGAGAGACTTGAAATAAACAAACGGTAATGTCGCGTCACCGAGAGTTGATAGAGACTAGAACGATCGACGCCCGATACTTGTCTATCAATTCTGCCACTTGCCGACACGTAAGTGCCGCAAAAGTTCATTTCATCACGCTAATGCTCCACTTCACGAGACATTAGCGAAGAATTATTTATTCCACGGAATCATTGGTAATCGATCATTGATCAATCGATTACTTTTATCTCGATGACAGCTTCATTTCGGAAGAGAACGTTTTTGAAAAGGCAAGTAAAATCGATCTGTGCGATATAGATCCATTCCTTTTAGCTGCACGTATTCAAAATGAATTAAATATAAATTTGATTTTGTAGTTTTCTTGTTTTAACGAACTCAGTTTTTTATTTAATAAAAATCGGCACAGGAATTATTGATGTTTTGACATCTATGTTAAAAATTTTTTGCTTACTCAGTCTTGCTTTATTCTTTTTCTTTTCTTTTTTTATTATATAAGAATATACTGTCTGGACATAATTTGTGGACAATTTCCCTTGTTCCTACGATCGAAACTGAGAACGAGAGAATTTCATAGACGTATCTCATTCGCGAAGCGACCCCTTAGACCAGACGATATTCAATTTTATTTATTTTATTTTATTTCAATAATAATTTGCGCAATAAAATAAAATTCAGTTAAGTCTTAGAGAAACATCGTGAAGTAGTTTAGAATATTTAAGTATTTAGTGCTATGAATGTTTGATGTTGTGTACTCGTCGTATTTCGAAGTTTACATGCATTTTTATACTATAAACGCAACTTGTATTATAAAACCAAAAGATGATCGAGACTATACTATTATTTTCCACCCTAACAAAAAATATTTGGTATTTGTAACTATAATCACATAGCGTAATAATTACTACATATTATGGTAAAAAAAGGAAACTATTTTTTAGTTAAAGTTTTTATTAGTATTTTTTTTAATTTTTTTAGTTAAATAATGTTAGCGATAATAATTTTATGTGTATGTTACTACTATAATTTTATTACGAAAATATGATTGGGGCTAACTATAATTTCATTTAGTTCAATTTTCTTTCTTTCAGTGCACTCTATTTTATATAAGCGTATTTTCTTCTCCGTTCTAATATTAACGTAAACCACGAAAAAAAAAATAATATTCGTTCAAATAAACATGAAATTTGGATTCGCTCGACAGCCCTACGGCCAATATACCTTACCGAGACGAGACACCTGCGCGTTGTCGGGAAATGTTCGAACGCGAGCATCTGTCCTGCGATCTACTGGCCCATTTCCAGCTGCGCTATGTGCCCTCAGGAAACTCACCTCAATTAATTATAGATTATGACGGGATGACGCAACTCAAAAGTCTACCCCACATTTACCTATCCCTTACCTGACAACGACTTAAACGGTGAACAGAGAATATGAAATGATCGTATTCTCTGTTATTGAAAAAAGGGATGCCTATTTAAAAAGTTATTTGGAAATTATTTGAGAAAAAAATTGATATCTAAGATTTTTGCAAATATATACTTCCCGGACGCTTACTATATATTGCTTTAATAAATCAGAAAAATAATAACAATTCTTACTATTTACTTTTTTCGCAATTTTTTAAGATCTTTAAAAACATACAAATTTCTAGAAACTGTTTTATCTCTGAAACGAGCTTCGGCCAAGGATATTAAAAAAAAAATCTGTGTCTCATAACGTTATTAAATAGTGCGCAGAAGAGATGCATAAAAAAATGTGTAGATGATAATGCAGTTGGCCTTAGCCCGAAGGCCGCTGCACTTTGAGGACACCTGTCTCGCATTTCGTCGCAAATCACTCAGAGAAGAAAGAATAAATGAGACAACTTAGTTTTTTCAGCTTGTTTATTTCCGCGAAGAATCTAAGATATCGCTTTCGTTGATGATGAAAAATCCACGATTACATAAACCGCCAGTTGAGTATAATTACGCAATATAACGCTGCTATTTCTGTACCGATGAAGTATACACAATTATCGGTTCAGACACGTTGAAGTTAGAAGTTCACCAAATTGTCAAAGTAGAGGGTCGCTATTGGCGACGAATATTGTACAGCAATTATATTAGTAATTATTATTATCAATTATTACTATTGTTATTATTGTATTGTTATTATTTAATGCCCTTAATTGTATTATTAATTTTACATTAGTATTGCGTAAGTCCGTCGATAATGACGGACAAGTCATTAAGAATTTTGACAGTTTGGCGAGCTTCCAAGTTCGTCATGTCTAAACCGTTTTGCAACCCACTGTACCTAATTAACACCATACAATTACTTCTACCTATGTCCGATGATCCTGCAAATTTTTGCAAAACTGACTCTATCGTCGCGGAGGGGTTTTTTTTCAAAGTACAGTCGCACCAGACCGCGTTGGGAATAAAGACAGAACCGCCGTTGTGCGTGGAAGCGTGTACGGGGTGAAAAGGAGTGTATGAAAAGCAGATATAAGTGACACTAGAACGCAAGACTACAGCAAAGAGGGAGAGAGAAAAAAGAAGATAGAGATGTTGGCAATTTGTACCTAGCACAGAAACAACAGCCGATATCTAGTATCCTGTCGCGTTATTACGCTCGAGGAACCCCGAGTAAGAGCGAAACGGGGTCCGGAGATGACTGAAGATAGGGGAGGGAGGATGGTAGGTCGGGGACAGGCAGGATGACAAGGAGGAAGAGGGGGAGGGAGATATAAGGTGTAGACTTACTTTGGACTCTGTGGTGTGGGATTACCGTACTTATATTCAGCTCTAATATTAAGTTACCACTTTGCTTTACGGCAAGTGAACAGGCCGCCTGCATATAGGAAGCCATCCGAGCGCTCCTGGGACAGTCTGTCCCGCCTGTCTGGGCCCACCTACGAATTACAACGTTCGTTCGTTCGCTCGCTCGCACGTTCGCACGTTCGTTCGTCCGCTCGGGGAAAGCCCTACGTATACCACAGTCGCGTTGTTCCCCCTCGAAATATCGGCGAGTACGAGTTTTCTCGATGAATCACGGTCCTGTCATTCGAACAAGGGAGGGTGCGAATTTTTGGGACAGTTTGGCCCGTGTTCATCCGTGTAGGTTCGTCTGAGGTCACGTGTTTGTTCTTCGTGTTATATTCACCCCGAGGCGTCTGGCGTCACCCTCCTTAATCGACTGAAATTGCGTTGTCTTCTGCGATGAGACGAGGTATGTAGTAATTGGACCAAAGGTCGTTTCTGACGTGAGTCGATTTCCAATCTTCGAAATGAATAATTTGGACATTTTTTTTCCCCGTAAAGAATATTTTTTTTCATTCGTGCATGTTCATACAATTTTAATCTCACTAGGAAAATTGAAATAATAAAAAGGAACCAAGCAAAAATAGAGTACGAGCAAATAGAAAATATTTGCATATCAAGCCCTGATTCCGAAGATTAGAAATTTGTAATTTTGACGAGTGATTTGTTTTGATTCCACCAACACTTGTGGTTTCGCGGATCCTTGACCTTTCGACGGCCACTTCATAAGGCTTCGCAGTAATCCTGTTTTAAAGTTTTCTGTCAATTTGTGACGCGCAGAAAGTGATGTGAAGCCTTCAAATCATGCTTTGAAACTCCAAGTTTCATATGAACGTGCTTAGCAAATGTGCGATGTATCCTTAACACACACGCTGTAATTACCTTGACTTCAGATCGACCCGCTTGGTTTGGATGGTTTTCACTCATCATCTGGAAGCGCGACGAACCCTTTTGCCCGACGTTATATAAACGTTCCTTACTCTTCTTACACGGAACGTCATTATTACGTAAAAAGTGCACCGTGCTCGAAATACTCACAGTCAACACGCGGCTTGGACACAGTGGACATCTTTTGTCGTCACGAGTAACACATTTTTACCGGTTTCCGTTGTTTACAGGCTGTTTCAACAGTCGCGCTCTTTCGATGTGTTAGAGTTGTCAGAAGCAAAAAGAGAGAATTGTTATTCTATTTTCGTTTTTCACTTAATATTTTATTCCATTTCACTTCTAATTAAAATTATTTTTAGTTATTGTTAATTTTCAAGCGCATTAGTTTTTGTTCTGAGTGAACCACGCGTAAGACGCCGCAAGTTGAAATAGACAAAATTCTTTCCGACGAAATTACGAAATCGAGATAGTTTTAATTAATTTGTTTCAATTCTCCTATCTTTTGCAGGAGAGTGACAATTAAAGTGTCTAGTATTAATAAAATATAGAGAAACTAAAGACAGTTGAATACTGTGAGCTTTGTTATACCTCTGTATACACATTAAACAATAATATTGCGAAAGTTGAACTTCCAGATTATGTAAACGTAAACGTTAATTGCGTTTATTTACGTTGCGTTAATTATAAGATAACAGTAAATATCACACAGGATATCTGATGTGACTTGCATATCTTCTCGTGTGCAGGTAGAACACATTAAAATGAACGAAAAAGCCCTGTAATGCTTTACAAGTCACCACGTGAATTTTTGAGATACTGATTATAGGAAATTGACAAAACGCGGTAAAACGAGTTTTTCAAGCTCGTCTAAAATGGAGTCTTATTTAAGATACCCGAATCAATTGTTGACAATCGCGTGACAACGACAGACGGCGCGTTATAACACTAGACAGTATTATAATATACGCATTTTATAATATACGCATTTTATAATATACGCATTTTATAATATACGCATTTTAATATCTCAAAAATTCATTTTTGTATTATTTGATAAGTAATATATGACTTTTTCGTTAAGTTTGTTGAGTTTTCCGTGCAAATAAATGACATACGAGAATCATATCAAACACCCAGTATATCGAACATCATATATCACAATAGTAAATAAGAAATTTATTATAATCGAAGCTTCGCACGCGTGAGAAGATAGAAGTACTGACTTCTGTGTGTGCTGGGGTATGTGTTGAACTTCCTAGCACCATTCGAAATCAGTACTACTCTTCTTGGCATTCAGCAATTCGTCGGAGGAACAAAAGAAATGAGGGGGATTTTAATTTTTGATACGTTCTCGCATATTAAATGTGTGGAATGATCTTGTGTACGAGGAATCAGGAAGTCGGACGGAAATTGATTCTACTGCGTGAAAATAACGAAACAAAAGTAACGAAATTTCCTTTAATCCTTCTCATGTGTCTCGTATATATCCTTTCGTTTATCTTCATAGATAAACGGTTGAAGTCGTTATATATATATGTATATATATATAAACGACGTAGATGTAATATTTATACGCTATTTATATTAATATGCGGTGCTGTGTCTTATTAAATTATACAATCATCTTACCAGTTCTCTCTCTCTTTCGCGCGTCTTATTGATGAAAATTCCTCGATAACGATCATTATGACGTGTGTTACAGAGTCATAGATATCTATACGTATATACGTACATATGTATACATAGTATAAACTTACGAAACTTATCAAGCTTTGCGAGGAAATTTATATAATAAATAATTTTATATCCGTACACACAACTCGGGACTATACGATAATGACTGGCGATGGCGTCGTAGTACGGGAATACGTGCCTATGTACAATATCAAATTCGCCCACGGTACACTCACCGTACACAATACAGCGCGCAGACCAGTCTTCCTGATGCCTTCTTGCATACGTGTCTTCGACGAAAAAGCGACGACAACGAGCATCGAGTTGAAAAACGAGAAGATCAAGGACACTTGATACCCTTCTTGCGCAACGTACGGCAGTATGTATCAATTAAAATAAAATATCTACGAAGTTGTCCGAGAAGAAAGAACACACAAGTCGTATAATCATGGATTCCACAAAAAGAAGTATTCTTGTAGAATGGAAAGGACGAAAAGAGGAGCAGAAGTAAGTCAATTTGAGTCAAATTTGTGAAAATGTAAAGAATAGATTCTCATTCGATTTTATTCTTATAGCAGCTAGTTAATTTATCTAGAGTTAATTTATCTAGAGATTAGTTTGAAGATCTAATTAAAAAGAGAATGATATTTAAATCAAATACAACTTGTCATTTCTAACCTTTCGACTTGTATTCTTTTTCCTAGCGTGTACTTTCAGCGGTATATCGAGGAATCCGATATAATGTGACTATGCTTCACGAACTCGACCAGAAATCGATACAACAAACCCCAGTTGCTCTATTGCTATTTGCGATCTTCGAAAAATTCTACAGACCTGCACTATAACGAGATCGTATACGCCTGACAGTTCATTTTTTATGTTTCTTTAAACTTTTCTATTCCAGCTTCGCCTCGATGCGACTCGTTCGAAATGCGGGCACGTATTCTTGGTTAGCTCTTATTGGTAATGACTTATCACTAGTGCGTAATTAACGAGCGAGACTGGAACGTTTTCACCCGAACGGGTTGCGACGATCGCCGAGCGACAAACGAAGACGAGGATAACGACGACGATGACGACGACGACAAGATTCCTGGCAAGCCTGCCGGATGGTTAGGTGGATTCCTTGCTTCGACTGGTCGCCTGAAGCCTCGTCCAGGTCTCACCGAGCGCTTTCGCGAAGTGAGCGTCAACTGTGCAAAGAACGCGTAAGACAAGTTCGTCCGGGCTGAATCCGAACTGCAGCGCGTCTATCTTCTCCGCATACTTGGATGACGGATAAACATTTTCGACGTTTATATTTCATACTTACCGCTCAGGACAGTCTCTTTGTCGCTGGTGGTCGCGTTGAAGACGGCCGCGTACTCCTCTAAACCCAGTGACCGCTTGAAGTGCTCGTCGATTGCTGGGTCGCAGTCTGAATCGACGTTTCTGATGCCGGTCCTCCGTCCTCCTGCAGCTGCCGCGGTCGGTGTTGCTGTTGGAGTAGGCGTCACAGCCGTGTCCTCGATCGTGGTGCCTGGAAAGAACATTGAAAATCAAGAATAATTGAGAAAACGGTATTGAAACAATGTACTAACTTAGATATAAGTTAAATTATTTTTAATTATAATCTATAACAAATATAAAAAGGAATCCACATATAACTTTCAGTATATTATTAACATATACATTTAAATATATCGAATCTAGAGACATCTATATTACATTATACGTCGATGTGTTTCATCTACAATTTTTATAATATTTCTAAACGATATGTTGTGTCTTTAACATGGGAACCGGACTTATTCCTACAATAGATACTTATTATCTCGTGGATACTTATCGCGATGGAGATTTGAATATTCGTCATCGCGTTAATTTCGTTTATGACTAATATGAGGATTTATGTTTCAGGAAGGCCTGTAAACACATAGGAATGCGGCATTTTGTTGGGATTAACTGTATTGCTATTGAAAGTAGCATCTGCATCTGCACCCCGGTGCAACGTGGTGCATTGTCATCGAACGCACCCCTGAAAAACCGCGAACAATAGGGTCTCGGGACACGACGCCTAACGACACGACCATCAGGTCGACAACCGTCGTTAGACGGGGTTCGGTAAAAAAAAATATTGAAACTATCGGACAGCACAAGGTTGGAAGACGCGATTTGTAGGTAAAATTTATTTTACATATTTTACATTCAATATTGGCACGGAATGATGTATGCAACGAAATTTGAACGAGAAATTTGCAACGAAACCAAAACAATATTCTCTATAAAATTGTGATCTTCCCTCAAGTAGTAATCGAGAGGATTTTTGGGTTTTCTAATGTAAACGTGTCGTCAAGTACAATTACTTTCTTAATAAAAATTTCATTGATATAAATTGTATTTTTAATTAAATGATAAAATTCCACTTAATATTTGTGTAAAAAAATTACATATGAAGATAACTCGGGTTTCGTTTTAATTCCTGACACGACGTGTGTGTCCCGTTTCAAATAATTAAATTCAAAGTCCGTTCCCTGCATGTCCGTTTCCCGTCTCTTGGAATTTTCTAATCTAATATAAAGGTCTTAAATTTGCTTTCGACGTTAATATTCCTCTCGCCCTCATTGCTTGAAAATTGAATTTAACGTAAGATTGTGGCATCTTTTTTAGCCTGAAACTTTCCGATTTTTCGGCATCATTAACAGCTGCTTACCGGCTTGCGGAGTGGTAGGGACGATCACACTGGGCCTACTGTGGTGCACACGTGCCGCCGACATATCCAACGCCTCGCTCTGGATCGGATCCCTCCTGCGTTCTTTGCGCCACGCGCTGCTCGGTTTCCGATGCAGATTCGTTGTCTTTGGTCTTCCTTCTGCAATACACAGAAATATTAGAAATGTCACTGTGAACGAGGAGATAAATAGAATTTTATACGTTATTGCAACAACGTTAAGTTGCATTTCACAAATTGTCCGAATACACGTCGTGCAATTTGTAATCGCATGTAAGCGCGAATGATTATTGTCTTGAGAAACGGAGAAACGTCGAGAGAGACGTTTCTTTGAAAAAGACACATTTCGGGTAAAATGATATTGTGATACATGATACTCGACTTTTATACTTCCGACATAACGTGCCAACTATATAGAATATCTGGACCTAAGTGTCCGACAAGTCGTGCACATGTACAGTCGGCTGATTAAGTGTAGCAACATTTTTCTCCTGAGAATTACCAAAAAAAAATTCTTTTATTAAATATAGGATGCATTCTGTGTCATAAAACTCAGAGAAAAAAGGTTGCAACCTTTAATCAGTCGCTTGTAGGACTCGTTAAACTGAATAGAGAAATCATGTTTCAGATTTGTCAAATATTTCCAAGCATTGGATGGCAGCGATCAGGCAAAACAACGATGCGAGCAGCGTGTGACTTGTCTCTCGCTGCCATCAGATGTTCATCAGGATCTCGTTAGGAAACAGTCGATCATCTCGAGATATGTTTACTTGGGTTGCTTTCCAACAAGAGACACAAGTATCTTCCTATCTTTGTTACTCACTAAATGTGGAACAAAGATAGAATGATATTTGTGTCGACTTGTTGGAAAGCAACCTTGGATTGTCTGCAAAGCTCGTCCCATTGCATCGCGCACGTTTCGATTGACCAATTCTCTTTCGTCAATATCTACAAAATTTACATAGTAATTTACAGAATGCTAAGTAATTTTTCTGTTCAGTTTAACGAGTTCTGTGCACACATGACTGGTCGGACACTCAAGTCCAGACATCTTGTGCAACCGCCCATCGGAATACCACCAAGATAATTCGTAGAGGAAGGTTCTGTTTACATCGTGAGATAACTCGCAAGGATGATAGGCGGAGGCGAAAGTGCGTGTTAGACCCCAGAAAAAGCGCCGGCACGTTTTTCCTCACGACGACAGACCGTTTTTGTCGGGCAATGAGACGGAAGAGTAACGCGCAGAACGCCGGCCGGCATTATTCCGAGTCGAAGGTCAAAGCCAACGACAAGGAAAAGGTTGAGATACGAATTCCACGAGTGTCCTTACTGGTTGCGCTATCGATCGTCGTCTATAAAATTGCGAGGGTCACCTATTCCTATTTCCACGCGGCAAGATATCTAAAATTAGAAGTCTATCTAACAACCTATCTACAACCCTTCGTCATGATCGGGAGACAGGAAGGGAGAGAAGGAAGGGAAAGTAAAGTGGACGAAGGACGAAGGAGGGCGATAAAAACGGGTTCGGTTCCCAGGATGGGCAGGAAGTACCTAATAGCCGTGAGAGGATCGTCAGGAAGACGCTGAAACTGGTTTAGGGACGCATAGAGCTGGGAAAAGATGAATGGACCGGAGGAAGAGGAGGAAAAGAGGATCAAGAGGGTTTCCTCGATTAACTTCTCGATATGTCTCACTGATAATTACTCGAGAAGCACATGACAAGACCCTCTTTCCCTTTATCTCCAACTCATAGGACAACAGTGGCTACTCTTACGTTTTCGACAGTCGAACGGAATACTCAAAATTTTGTTCACTATCAATTTGGAAATTTTCTTTCCGCAGATAGCACCTTATGATCATTTACATGTTCATGCAATTTCAATGTTATCAAGAAAATTGAAACAATAGACAAGAGTCGAATAAAAATTGAGTACAAAAACTTGCATACCAAAGCCTGACTTCGGAGATTAAACATTTGTAACTTCAGGGGACGAATTATTATCGATTTCTTTTGCCGCTTGTCGCAGTTTCGCGCAATTACGAAAGATACGCGGAACAATTTTATACTCGTTCATGTGTCTCTTATTGTCTGCCGGACGCGACGTGATGATACGCAGCCTCTTAAGGAAAAGTACTAATTGGAACAGTAACTATCGACTGTGGATTGTTTTTGTATATTTTTCTTTTCTTCATTCTACACGCGATCTCTACTCAGAGATACCCGCTATGGTCGGAAAGTAGCGAGATTTTTTTCTTGATTCATCGTCAAAATCGATGGATTTGCAACTTTCCTGTGCTGTTTCCATTGATTTACGTTAGTTTAGACACTCTCTCTTTCTCTCTTTCTATTTTTCTTCTCTGATTCTAGTTGATTTTCTACCACTCTTTACTGTGACGTACCTTCCGGTTTGCGGACCAAACGTAGACTATCGGCACTGAGCCACGGTTGCCAAAGACGCCGTCTCCTGGTCGAGATCTCCATGTTGCCGACCTTGAAAGCGCATCAATCGCTAAAGTCAAACCTGAGCGGAACCCGCTTTCAGAGACCGAAACGAAATTGCGCCGGGAATTTTTTATTATCCCCCGAGTGCGCGCTGAATTTCCTCTCCGAGTCGAGAATTTAGTCTATCGTCTCCAGCTGTCCTCCACGAAATTATGACAATTCGTAACAATCCTTCCGATAAGCTTTATCGCCGAGTTCTCTCGGTGAATTTTATTTCCAACGGAGCAGTGGACATCCAATGCACAATTGTGGCAAGCGCAGCAGGCGGATGTAATAACGCGCGCAAGTAAAACTCGACGATCAGTGCTGACACTTTTGCCGGATAAAGCGAGCAGGCTTCGTCAACGGTGACGTTCGCTTTCGCTTTTTTCCGCCGCGCGATTATTTGCCAAAGGCGATCGGGTGCGCACCAGGGGTCCTTCGGTGTTTCGCGAAATCTCCCGCGAAAAACTCGATCGTGTGTCGATGTGCGTCGATCGTTTTGGTCGACGACGTAGCGAATAAACGATCACTGCTCGATCAGCCCGTTTTCGAAAAAAAAGAGGATAACTCGCTTCTGCAAAAGCATGCCAATCCCGACGCAACGACTTCTTCTTTCTCTCTTTATCTCCCTCTTTCTTATCTCGGACGATTTTTATAACATCGCGGTCACGGTGTCACGGTATACCCCTGTGATAACTGCTGGAATCGTCCACAGATCGATTCACACACTTTTGCACGAGATTGGAGACGGTCCAGCCGTGTTCATGATCACAAAGTCAGAGAGCGGCGCCAAAGTGATTGAGACGCGCGACAGGGAAGTCGAGAGAAACCGCAAACGGCGGAGAGAGAGAGAGAGAGAGAGAGAGAGAGAGAGAGAGAGAGAGAGAGAGAGAGAGAGAGAGAG
>NW_022639528.1:1541117-1573289 GCF_010583005.1 Odontomachus brunneus | reverse complement strand
AGAGAGAGAGAGAGAGAGAGAGAGAGAGAGAGAGAGAGAGAGAGAGAGAGAGATGGGGAGAGGGAGAGAGAGAGACCGACGAACGAGGGAAACGGCAAATTCGATGGCGACGTGTTCCTTTCTCGTGAGGAAGACGGATGGTGAAAACAGTGAGAGATAGAAAACAGGGCGAGAGAGCGATTACGCGCGTACACACGAGAACAAGACAGAAAGAGAGAGAGAAGTGGCGGCGGAGGTGATGCACAATGGAGAATCGCAATTGTGTGTATACACACAATGTGTAGGAGGCAAACGACGATGACGACGATGACGATGATGACGGCGACGTTGAAGAGAAGCCGCGATCTTCAAAAAGCGCGTCTCAAAGGCGTCGTGGTTTCGTGAATGCGCCTCTCACGACTGTCTTAAGATTCATTCATTCATCCGCCTCGGCTCATCGTCCACCTCCCCCCTCCCCGCCTTCCACGTGGAGCCGAAGGAGGTTGCTTTTTACACACACACCTTCACACATGCACCGCTCCGACACACGTGCGCACACATCGTCTACGCGATATCTGCACGGACCGTGGATTAAGCGTGTATTTATAAGGTGGATACTAAGCGCACACGGCTCAAAGCTAGCTCGTCTCTTTTCTCGCTTTCTCTCCGCCTCGTCCTCCCAGCTTCTTTCTCCCTTTCGCAGGTACAGACGCGATGTATACAGGGTGTGCTGAGATTAAAGGTGCAGATTCCTTACCACCACTCGACGACCCGAGAATAAAATGATAAAAACAGCTGCCGGCCGAGAGTGACCATCGACGTCTGTTCTCGCGGCTGCTTTTTAAAATGCAGACAAATGCTAAGACACGCACACCAGGTATGACAGAAATTATGTAATTACCTTGCGCGAATAACGCACGCACGCAGAAGAAAACATAAGCGATTTTGAGACGTGGCAACATGAAACGCGCTATAGGTCCCTTTCTGATACACTGAGAAAAAATGTTTAGTGTTTGTAATTATAATCATATAGAACAATAATTAGTATAAATTATGGCCAAGAAAATAATTTTATTTTATTAAATTCTACTATAATGTTAATGATAATAATCTTATATGCATATCACAACTACCATTTTCATGTTAGAACAACCAAAAAATATGTTTGTAGCCAAAAATAATTATAATCTGAGATCAACCATTTTTTTCTCTTAATGTACACACTAAAAAAAATATTTGGCACATTTGTAACTATAATTATATGAAGAAATAATTACTATAAATAATGGTCAAGAGAACTATTTTTTTTTATTAAGTTCTACTATAACGCGATAATAGTTTATATGTGTTTTTTTTGTGTTTTGAAATAACCAAAAAAATATGATTAGGACGCAAAATAACTATAATCTTAGTTTACTTATATCTTAGTTGGACCAACCATTGTTTCCTCTCAGTGAACGTCTGCTGTCGTCGAAGCGCTCGTCAAATGGCTAAAGTACGGCAGGTAATTGACGTATTCGTCAAGCCACTCGAGACACGCGTAAACGGAAGGACGAAAGCTACTTCTTTGAGCGACCCTGTACGTGCACGGATGCACGCCCGATGCGCCCGACGCATCGATGCGATACAGGCGCGAATGCGTCGTCGAAGCGGCTGATAGCGCGGCGGAGCGTTTATTTTAACTCCTTCGATATTCATGTGCCATATATCGCACATTGACTCGAATCTCGCGATGTTCTTGCGCAAAGGATGTCATTTTTTACACGCTAATCTCTCTATCCCACGAGACAATCATGATCTTTTTCTTACGGTACAGAAAAGAATTCGGTTGCACAAAACTCGTCGAAAAATTTCTCAGACGCCTGATAAGCCGATAAGTGAAGATTAAACAGACGGAATAAAACAAAGAGATCTGACAAAGACTATGCTATTGTTAGCTTATTCGCTTAATAAATGTCAAGCACAAGTTCTCTCAAGATATGATCGTATCGTGACGTTTATTCGCATTTTTACGCGAAGTCTAATTAAAATCATCCGATCGGAATTGATTATTCGAAGCAGAATTGCAAGTTGGCGAATTATACGAATGTTATTATACGTAAACAGCCATATATCTGGGACGGGATTTGCGATTATTATTCAAGGCGAAGCGAATGACAGTATGATATGCGAGGCTCTAGTTAACTGAGTCGGAGCGGAGGTCATCGTGTGGAGGAATAAAAATTCGAGATCAGCAAATGCATTCGCGCGACTCGCACGTAGCCGAACACGTGTATTCAATCTGCGCTACGTGGAATCGCGACTATAAGCAGTGACTACGCGGAAGACGTTGTGACACCTCGAGGTAGCCAGCTTAAATGAGATTAAAGTTCGTTTAAATATAATACATATGTAACTGTCTTATAGTAATAATAGCAGAACAATAATATCATTTTATGTCAAAGTTATTATTAGTCAAAGTTATTGTACATTAATTCAACCGAATCGATGCTTTGGAAAACAAGAACGATAAGGTCGTCCAGACTTCAAGACGGAAAGAAAAAAGTGTAACACACGGAGAAAATATTCTAGTAAAAATTATGTTAAAATTATATTTCTTTTTACAACGTTTTTTATAAAGTTAGATTATACTGAAATTATATTATGAATTTTTTAAAAAATAGTACACTGAGAAATAAATATTTGAAAATTTCTTTTTAGGATATAAAGTATATTTCCGCGAAAAAAAATAAATTTTGTATCTTCTATAAATAAATTATTTTTTTCAGTTTAATTTGATAAGTATATACTAAAAAAATATTTAAAAATTTGTTAGTGGGATATAAAGTTTATTCACAGAAATAAATTTTCAAGTATTTTTTCTCAGTGTACGAACTGCCGAATACACGATACGAAAAATATTGAAATAACTGTAATAATTTGCAGTAAAAAGTCAATCATGCATAATATTTTTAAACAAATATATAATAATTTCGATCACATGGTCCAAGATTGCAAAAATTTGATTGTAATCTTTATCACAATATCTTCTTTGTTTACGAATTATAGTTATAGGCTGTTCTTTCTTTTTTTGGCGTTTTTACCTAAATTTGGCGGGAAGAGCTGCAAATCAATAATTTTCAATTTAAGATATAAAAAGCGAAAGTATGAAGTTCGTTATGAACCTAATTTGGTGCTAATTTCGAAAGCAGCAGCTAGCCAGCTAAGGGCACACGTTTGAAAAACCCTTTTGCAACTAAAATGTACCCGCTCGCTTTCGAGCATTTTGTTTCAGCAATCGTGCAAAAGCACACGGATTGATCTACGAGGAAGATTTCGTAAGGCGCGAATGAATACAAAGCGAAGAATGCGATTGCTCATTGGCCGCGTGTGCGCGATCAATTCCGTGTAAAAAAACGATTGCGTGGATATCCCCGGCGGATTGCAACGGTGTTATGATTGCGAATTTATGTCAGGTAATGGCACATTGCATTACGACTCGCGGCACCTGCGATAATAATAGCGATTCCTGTAGCAATCAGCCTGCAACTTGAATACGAACGAGCCTGGTTAACGCCTGCGACCACGCGCGTGAAATATAAAATGACTATTAAATGAATTATGCGCGGAATGTCTACGGAATGTCAAGCGGTCGTCGTCGTGGTTTCTGAATTCTTTGCATTCCTAGCGTATTCGATCGCGTTACGTTTCATCGTCTCCAGCTATATTTCTAACAGCGTATTTCCACGATATCGAATACCGCGATTCGAAATTTCCAGGAGAAGAAAATTTCCGAAAGAAGAGGTCGGAGAAGTGTTCTTAGGAAAACAATCGATCTGAGAAATTATCACTTTCAATCGATATGCAGGACAATTTCAGCGAACGGTGATATGATACGATCAAACTGATTAAACTAATTTATTGTAAATTTGTGGAATTGTAGTGGTCTATTTGTTTTATCTTTTAAAGATATCCTTTTCTCATGCTCGGTCGAATGTCTCACTTTGTGATGGATATATCATTCTAAGACAATTGGAAGGGACTCTAATATAAAAATTAAGATAAATTGCAAAGGAATGTAAAATATGTAGATATTATTAGCAGTGACACTTAAATTTGAACGAAGAACATATTATACGTTACGTTATAGAATTACATTTCTTTTCTTACAATGTTTTTTGTAAGGTTGGACTATACTAAAATTGTATAAATCACAACAGAAACAGTAAATTCGACGATCTATATTTGGTTTATATAACGATATAAAAAAAGCATTCAAGTAATTACAATAATTTTGTATCAAGAAGTCAAACGTGCACAACATTTTTAAACAAGTATACAGTAATTTCGTTCCGAATATGGTTCCGAATTACGAAAAAATTTTGTTGTAATTTCTACTACAATTGTTGTAATTTCTACATTTTTTTTTCATGCATAACTTTAAACTTTCTGAAGTTTATAGACAAGACTATGCGACAAAATTAAACGGAACGAGATGCAACCATCTTTATAATCGTGTAGCACGGACACGTAGAATTAGCATAAGATGGAACGAATTTCAAGGAGTCGCCGCGATATCCGAGGATAGGTACTTCGAGAAAGAGGACACGTCCTCGGTACGTCTGCGCGCCGATTATCTTAAGATTCGCGCGAGTCGCGAGGAATTTCAATGGTATAAACTGACCTTGCACCATCGTCGCTGCTCTGGAGAGGACGTCCAAGGCACTCTCGACAGCGGACATATCCTCCCTTTTCTGCTAGTTTTCTGCTAGTTCTTCCTGCCTTTCCCTATTCGTCTTTCTTCCTTCTCTCCTCTTGTTTCCTTTTCTCTCTACTGTCCGTCTCTTGCTCGCCACCCCCGCGTGAGATTGGCGCGCACCCTGAAGAACGGCTCGCGAGTCCTCAGCTTCCTTCTCGTGCGTGCTTCTGCCACCTTCCTCGTCGTCCTCGCGGCAAGGATACGTCGTCCTTGGCCTGGCTGCGATGCGTCGTCGCGAAAGAAAGCGCTCTGTAGGGACAGAAGTCAAACTTTAACTGTTTGGGCCTTCTTCGCGGCCGAAGGCGGCGCAAATAAAGTAAAACGGGGATTAAAAAACGTGACATTGTCTGTGGAATGCGGACCCCTCACCGTCGACGCCCCCCCCCCGTCGCAGGCTCCCCGCCCCCACGACGCGGTTCAGAAGCCCCCTTCTTCCCCCTTGTTCCTCTCGCGAGGCCTCTTCTTGCGCCACGAATCTAGCGACGGGACCGACACGTTCGCGTGAGCCGCGTTATTACCGAACCGAATGCGCTAGTTGCTTTAAATAGATGCAGAATCGCTACCGCGACGATCCTTAATGGCACCCCTTGTGAAGAACTTAGAGTTAACTCTTCCTTCGGGTGAAATGCCGCGGCATGGTAATTTCCAAGTTATGAGCGGCTTCAGCTATAACTGTGGCTTCTGGTCAGTTAAGCTTTGAAAATATAAGTAGACAAGATAGCATGTTATTTCTCCCTTAGTTTACTAGATCAACTTTCCCTTAAGAAAATTCCACATAATAGCTGCAACTTCTAATATCAACATTTAAAAAGTTGCAACGAGTAACGGCTTCCCTTTCTCCTCGTCCCTATTTTCTCTTCCTTTTTCGTCAGTCTAATGAACGCACTGAAGAAATTTGCCAAAGAGAAACTAGTTGTTAGCGAAGAAAGGAGGCCTAGAGAATAGTAGCTGCTGTGTTCGCTCTCGCTGCGAGAGTAAAAAGACAATGCTTGTGAATCAACGAGAGACCGTTCAAACCCGTTACTACTTGTGTCACGGCCTCTCTCTTTCCTTCTTTCTCGTCTTCCTCGCGTGCTTTTCCCACCTCTCACAACACTACCGTACGCTCGACATCACGATTTCATCGTAACAATATAAACAACCTTCTATCAGTCTCCCTTCCGCTCCACGCGCTCTTCTTTCCGGTATTTTGGCTTTTCCCTCGCTCGTTCGAACGAGAACGGCAAATTTTTGCGGCGCGCAATGCATATGGAGCAATTTCGTTTTCTCTTGTAAAGATCTGACCACTTTACTTCCATTAATATTAATTTCCACTTACAATTTAGATCTACCGACATCATCAGTGATTCTTAAGTATGATAAAAAAAGAAAATACTACCATGACGCTTTATAAGAACTCATAATTAGCCCTGACACTTATGTTTAATATGATTTTTATATAATCTGAAAGCGAGATTTATCTAGCAAATAAGTAATATACTCGTTGAGACGATTATACGCGTCACGATCGGCTGAATACGGCAATGAAAGTAACGGCTCTTTTCTTTCATATTCATGAAATCTAATCTTCATACACGATTCGTATCGACATATTTATGTCGCTTCAATAATCTCTTCCTCTTACAAAAGTTACGTAAAAATTTTTTCTTCGACGAACTGAGTGAAAAACTAATCAGTTAATTTCTAAGCGAACGAAGATAAACATTATCTCGAAGGGAGGCATACGAATATTTCCGCTTCCTACAAAAAATTAATCATGAAGATACAAATGAGAAGATAAGTTAGGTAGACTAAAAGAGACTTGTGAAGAAAACTTCATGCTATAAAATTATACTTTAAATGCTTAAAATTAAAGATGAGTAATCTTGTTTGTTAATCTTTATATATATTTTCAATAAGATTAAATATTATATAAAATGTTGTAATTAAATTCGTATGTAGAGAACAAAAAGATCCGCTGCAATATTTTTCAATTTTTTTTATAAAACTTAAGCTACTTAATTTCGCTAAAAAAAAATAAAATGAATAAAGAAATAAGAAAACAAAAAAAAATTTTAGAAAATTCTAAGGATAATTATAAGAATAATATTAATTAGGATAATTATAAGGAAAATTCTAAAGAAATATTATCCTTTTAAGAAATATTCTTCTAAAATTCAGAAAGATTATTAATCCCTCTGGAATTGTGGAAGATTAGGAACTTACAACTCGGCGAGACGAATCATTGTAATTATTACACATTTTCCATGCATTCGGTGCGAATTCCTTTACGTGTATTTACGTGTTTTCGCGGCACCGCCCGTTTCCGTGTCGTCATATTTGCCGAGTTACTCGTGTGATAAAGCGATCAGATAAGGAAAAGAGGATGAATCTGGTTACAAAGGCATGCCGTTGCTCGGCCGTATCCCTTCCTCTTGCTTTCACGAGTAGCGCACGGTGTACAGGGACCTCATGAATCACGCTTCGTCAACCGCGTGCTATTTAAACGAAAGGACGGCCCAAATAAAGTGTACCGCGCGATCGAAAGTCCCAGGCGATGTCATTACGCGCCTTCGCGCGAGTACGCCGCCGGTATGAGAGCGTCGGAATTCGGACGCGTGACTCCTTTTCAGTACAACCCTGTACACGTAACGCGCAAAAAATTTAGCTGTAATTCACGTGGTTATTTTCACACGTTTCTTTTCTTTTCTTCCAGTTTATTCTCCCTCTCTCTTGTCTCGAGCTTGTTGCAAAAGGAAGCAGTCCGATTCTTACGCCGTTGTCTTTGATCGAATTGGCGGTGTCACTCGCACAGCCGTCCACGGTCTACATTTAATTCGATTGCCGAGAGAGTGTTAAATTGACGGCGTGTGATCTTCGCGAAGAGAACGGTGAATTTTCGCGCCTCCGACTAACGCCACGCACGCGAGATCGAACCGCTCGATCGGCGGATTCCCACGCGACGCGTTATCTCGGCCAAAGATTCGATCGAGCACGTACACAGGGTGTCCGGGAACTATCGAATGGCACAGATACTGGAAGCTAAATTGGAAGGAATGCCGGTCGTTTCAGTGCCAAAGCGATAATAACCTTCGACTTATAAATAAATCTAGATTGAAACTTTTTTCAGGGGCCTCCTTGACTCGAGTTGAAAATTTCACTTGTGGCTCGGTTAATATTTTAACACCGACAGTCCGAGCATAGACTGCGGAATTATTCGACGTTCTTATTAAAATCTGATAGCTGAGATAATTGAGAAGAAAAAAAAGAGAGAAGCTTGTCTTTCACTTCATGGAATTAATAAAGATTTGAAACAACTTCATATTTGTTTTGAAATTATTTAGCATTAAAAATTGCGAACTCTCACAGGGTCTTCGCCAAGATCGTACGCGAATTCGCTGCAGAATCTGTGGCACGTACCCCGTATATATACACGTACATATATATACGCACTGAATAGCACGTGGTATGCGGGCGATTATACACGCGACTACGGAGTGCGAGAACGCGAGAGCTCAAAACCGCCGATCAAGATTTCTCGCCGAACGTTCTCGTTGACGAGCCCGCGAAAAGAATTCCTTGTGGAATGAGAATCACATCTCAAATATCTGTTCGCACAATTAAAACGCATTGTCTTAACTACTCCCTCGATTTGCAAGTCCACTCTCTGCATTGGGAGGAAAATATATCGAAAAAATAAAAACTATTTTATTCGATGGTACTCATAACGTATTTATTTAAAACCTAAATTTTTTTATTTAAATTGAATAAACAATTGCTTTCATGAAAAGCTAAGATTTTAAGAAAATGTATATTTTATTTTTGTGAAAAATATTTTATGTAAGTAAATATAGTGTTATAATACCCATCGAATAAATATCTTTTGCTTTTTAAGTATTTCTTTCCTAGTGTAATAATAAAAAAATATGTAAATATAAGTGCACTTTCTGACGCGTGAAAATGCACATTTTAGTAAAATTATGACTGCAAGAAACAAAAATAAGTAAGACAAAATATTTTGAAAAAATATCTTGCGATTCATTTTCCGCAAAAATACCCGCAAGACAAACGATGTAAAAGTATCAAAAGTACCTACGCCTAGACACATACTTAGCCCTAAACATTCTTATTATTTCTTGGTCTTTAAATATATTTAAATTTTCAACAAACACACATAGAATGTATGTATACATATATTTAATATATGTACATATTATATTCTTTATTTTGCGAGTTTAAATATGTTTGTATTTAAAAACCAAAACAAAGAGAATGTTTAGAGTTGGGTACGTGTACAGACATTTTTATCTTTGTTGAAAATTCCTCTACTGGTTACATAAATGTCCGTATCTGCGCGTATGCAAAGTTAACGAGCGCGACTGTCTTCGTTGGAAATATAACAATAACATCATGAAAGACACACGAACGTCGCGTCGCAGTCGACAATTTGACAATCGAGGCTCCAAAAAGTCGCAAGAAGAAGAGAGTTCGTGTTTTTAATTCCAGCTTTCTCACACAAATCAACGCGTGCCATTATAAAAGAGCACTTTTCCCGAAACGAATATCCGTACAATCGCTCGAGCAAAGTTCGACGCACCCAATGGAATTCCAAACGCGCGCGCGCTCCACCGAACTTTTACGTGCGGATGAACGAAACGTCAACTTCACGTGAACTGTCCTCCCTGATTTACGATTCGCGTGTACGCGACTGTCGTATTTTCGTCGAAAAGGTAAGAATGCGACATCTTACTGCGGATGTTATCGAAAGTGCCGGAGAGGTTAAAGAACGAAAAGGAACTTGCGGCCGAAACTTACGGTATTTTCTACGGTTTGTATTTTCTGCGAGTATACCTGACAGAGGAGCGGTTTGAGAGATATTTCGGGAGAGAACAAAGAACCACCGGCCATATGATGAATCCTTTACACGACTGTTTACATCGTCAACCTGACACAAAGCGAATGATCAGGCGCAAGAGTAGAAAACAATGAATGCGAAAAGCAAAGTGTAGAAGAGTGTAGAATGGCTGCAATTGTGGAGAAAATGTTTAGTAATCGACACTCTTGCGCGGATATTATCAAATATCAAGGTGTATAGGGATTTAAAAGAAAACGAATAAATATATAAATAATAATTGATAAATAATTAATAAATGATTCCCATGCACTTTGATATTCAATCAAATTCGAATAAAAGTGCCGACTGTTAGAAGTTTTCCTCTATTTCGCAATCGCGTAGAGATGAGACGTAAGGACGATTTTCGCGCGTTCACCACACGGAAGTCTCGACACGTCGAAACGATACCGGTTTTGAGGAGTTTCAATCTCTCTCACTCACTCTCTCTCTCTCTTTCTCTTTTTTCTCTCTCTCTCTCTCTCTCTCTCTCTCTCTCGGCTCGGGCTAATCGAACACGAGGAGATAGAACAAACGCGCAAATGCGACGGTGAATTCCGACGCCGCGGAATTCGCTTTTCAAAAAAATTTCGCAATTTTCTCTTATCTGAAACGCCGAGTAGCGTGGAGTTCGAGTGCTAAGAAACGCAAATATTCGCGCGCATGTGCCGAAATGTCTTTACAATACATACCGGTTCCGCGCAACGAAGCAGTTTCAGAAACAATGGCGGCCGACGGTCGTGCGCGTCCGTTAACGTGAATCGCCGAGTCGCGTGAATTGCCGCGAGATTCCAAACGCGAATAAATTCCGAGCGCTGCGCAGTCTGCGCGCCGCACAGCCGTCGGCTAACGTTAAGTCGTCGGCTACGGGACTGCTCGCTTATGGCGCGCTAACTTTTTGAAAGACCGCGGGGTCGAAGTGCGTGCGCGCCAACTGCCACGACGAACATGTACCTGCTACGAAATTCCATGCTAAACGCGACGATGACGACGACGACGACGAGGACGACGACGATGAGGAGACATCGACTCTCGCGGAGGGAGGGAAACGACGGATTCGTCACGACCACGGCTTTTGGCGATTTTTAATCACGAGATCATCAAATTAAATGTCGCGCCGACAACAAAAGATCTGTTTTTTCTTTCGAAGAGTTTGCTGAACTAATGTACACCGGTGCAATAAGTTAGAGTGAAACAAATATATTTTGTTATTCGTAATTACTGCACCGGTGCACACTAGTTTAGGAAGTTCTTCGAGAAAAAAACAAACCTAAGGATAACGATAAAGACAATGACGACAATGACAATGACGATAATGACGACGACGACGACGACGACGACGACCGCGACGACGACGATGATGATGACGACGGTAAGCGTGCTACTTCGCGTGGTCGTCGGCGACGGCGCCGCGGCTCTCGACGTTCGCGAGGAATCAATAGAGGAATGCGACGTAGCGTAAAAGAAAAATGAGAAAAAACGAGAAAAAAGGGAGCGAGTCGCACGCATTCCTCGGGAGACCGCGTCGGCTCGCCGCATTTCGTTGCTTCGCTTTATTTGACGTGCATGCTCACGCTATGTGCGTATGTGTGTGTACGTATGCATGCATGTGAGTATATCCTGTGCGAGTTTCATGTGATTCGCGCGCGCGCGCGCGTGTATATTACGCTTAACCTACTCACACGCACAGCCGCTGCCGCTTTACACTCCTCGTAGGCCGCACGCGAAAGCTCGCGCGATTTCAAGTCGTGACACTCCTCCGCTGGCTGTTGACACTCGAGTAAACGCGACGTCGGTTGTACGGCGCGTTCGTCACCGGCGCTCCGTGCTGCGGCCGGGCGCGTGTTTTCATTGAAAACGACGAAAATCTAATGGTATGCGGGCGGACGCGCCGGAGCCCGTTTGACACGACAGGCAGCCTCGTTGTTTGCCCCGTTCCCCACCTCCACTCCCGCGGCCCACAGCACCGCACGCCCCCACCGCCGTGGCCGCGCTGTTCTCTTCACCCCCGCGCGCGCGCGCTCCGGCATTACGCTGGAATGTGCGGTATTCGCGCGACTGTCACGCCACGGCGGCAAAACCGTCAACTAGTCCGCCCGCAGCCTTGTAAATACGCCGGAGTATTATTGCGAATAGAAACGACACAACGGCGAAACTCTCTCTCTCTCTCTTTCTCTGTTTCTTTGTTGTATTGATACTTTCCGAGTCAGTCAGGATGTGATCGAGACACGTCTCGCTTTTCAAGAACACGTTCCCTTTTTTATCGTCGAAAATTTTTGCGAATTTTCGAAATTTTTCCCGACTTGTCCTACTTCTTCGTATCTACAATATATGATTTTGCAATTTAGATACACCTAACACATCGGTTATCAGTTTATGAAAATGCTCGAGCTTCGAAGTGTTTCTAGCGCTTCTCTAAAATTATTGCATTACCTATTTACTGCAATTCATTCTTTACGATTTTTGTAAAAATAAGTTTAAAAAATGCAAAGAAGAAAGATGTAGATATATATATACAACGTGTAAGATACGTTCAATCAATAATTAGTTTAAAATGACAATATCTCCAGTCATTAGTTGAAAGCGTAAAATAAAAATAAAAATATTATAAAGAAAAACTCGCATATCTACGTTCAGGTATTCGAATTCCTTAATTTCTATGCTGCATATCTCACTGAATACGAATACCTCGATCTACGGGAATCTCTACATGCCTTTACCTACGTGACGAATACGATAGGTCACAGTAACGTGAAAAGAAGAATAACTTGCAAATCTGTTCTGTAGCATAAGGAAAGATATGTATCTCAGGTCGAAACAGAGAATTTGACTCGATATTAAATTTGTTAAATTTCCTTGATTTAGCATCTCTTTGATCTTATTTGCACTAGAAAGACTGATGGAACGATAGAGATCGATCTTCCAATGGTGATAATTATTGTGGGATTACGTTTTGTCTGATAACGGAAAAAGATCAGTAATGATTAAATTCCTGCTACAAACGATATCGTTTTTAAACACAACGTTAAGATTAAGTAAGATCAATAAGAAAGTAATAATTGATTTAATGATGTTTATGCGAATTACTTCTTTTTAAAAGTGATGTTTGAAACATTATGTTTAAAACATAGAAAACTGATATAGTGTTATTTATATATTTTCGAAATTTGGCATGTCACTTTCGAACTAAGGAATTCGTAGACACATATTTACTGAAGTTTCCATAGACATAACATATATATATATATGTGTGTGTGTGTGTGTAAATATATATATATATATAAAGAGGTTCGTGAAAAATCAATTTACGATTGAAAAATCTTTTATGGAACAATGCAACATTGACAAATTATGTAACATCGATTTGGAGTTACGGGGAATTTACTCTCTAACATCGCATAAAAATCATGAAATTATGCATACAACGGCTTCACGCTTCATGTGTATGTTATAAATTAAAATAACATCTAAATCCTCAATAGTAAAATAAAAAATTGCAATTACTTATAGATAAGACGAACCTCGTGTTTTCGCAAAAATGACGCATTATCACCTACATTTCTACAAAAGCTTGCGTATAAAAATCATTCAGTAAATAAGAAATCAGTGTTAATAAGAAAACTATGCATCACAGATGTACAAAACATGTCGGCTTCGAGTAAAATGCACTACATTCAAAGTACAATTGAAAGACCACAGAAGCATAGATCCTTTTGGTTAGAATATACATATCTCTTCTGTTAACAAATCTCTATCCTTTTGAAGCTTTTGATTCTACAAAATGTACTTTAATTAAGTTGTTTCAGGACTATTGTGTTTTACAGCTTATATAAACATCATATAGCATTTTTTTGTACAAACGGTGCAAATAACTTAAATATAAAGTTCACGTTCGCGTTCGTATTCGACGCAATCTTGCTTGCGTATGTGTTCCAATATTTAAATTGCCTCGAAAAATGCTTCTTCGTCTTCACTTGTGGTATCCATTTCCTTACATAACTGAAAAATATTACAAAACAATATATAATTTAAATAAATTTGAAAAATATATCCTATAATGTCTACCACACATAAAAAACTCACTTTGTACAAAGAAATAACTATATGATAGTAGAAGTAGTGCTTCTTGTAAAGCATTTTGTTTATTTTCATAATATAAATAGTTGAAAATATTAATCGGTCGATACACACCTCGTCTAAATCTGGTCTTTTTAATATCTCCTCGAGTCCTGATAATTTCTCAAGATAATTTGGTATGTTACAAGCATCGAGCACAAAAGCGACTCCTCGTTGTCGATACTCTTTGATTAAGGGCACCGAACAAGCCGTGCAGGATGCAAATCTATATGTGACCGTCAATTTCATATCATTGCCCCAAAGTGAGCCACGTATCGTGTGAGGTACGCCGCCTAATATTCCTATCAACGGGTTATCTGCATTCTCTGTATGATCATTTGTGTTGTTATTCGTAAGAGCTTTAGCTGAAATCCTGGTAATCATAAAAATAATTCATTAAAGATTCATAAAATGATTTTTGAAAGATTTTTAAAAAAGATTTTTATACAGATATAAAATAAGCTATCATAAAAACGAAATTGTATAATTGTAATGTGTATAACATATTCTCTTAGCTTACCCTTGAGGATGTTGTGTTATCGCCATAAGTAACTCAACCGCCAAACCTGCTGCGATTTGTGACAATCCCGGTCGAGTGACAGTACACTGTTGATCGAGTGTTCTGTCTGTTTGCGACTGAAAGCAAAAATATAAATAATTGTTAGAATAGAACGAAACCATCGTGTCTATTAGAATATTTTGATTTACACGATAAAGATTTGAGTAGTTTTATAAACAATACATAATATCTAGAATAAAATGAATATACGCTTACATTTCCGGGTTGCGTGACATCATTACAAAAATAGCACCCGAGATCTTGTCCCTCAGGATATTGTACTAATAAAATATTGGACGAAGGGGGAACGGATATATCGCGCGTACCATGCCGTTGCACCGTATACGAATCGAACCCCAAAGCAGCATTGATAGCTATCTTATTCATCGTGGCGCACAAAAGAGTAGGCAGCCACCTGGCTTCTCGTGAGTCCAGAAGCAAGAACACCACATCATGAGACTGTACGAGTTCTTGCAATTTGTTCACTGCTTCCTCAGTCTTCTCCATCATACTTTGACCAACCACGTGTCCAGGCATAGGAATATGCAAAACGACACCTTCAACGTTCTGCAGCATTAAATATTAAGTAATGTCTGTAATAAAATATCTAATGTACGTTATATTATTTAGATAATAAAAATACCTTATATTGATCTCCATGAATTAATGAGATATAATGATACATTATACAAAATGTTTTAAAATAAAAACTTACATAAATTTGTATCATTATTATGGAATTATCAATTGTTCAACGAGTTCTGAAGATTGTCTTACTGTAAAATAAATTTGATATAATTGTATATAAGACTTACCATGTTAGGGCGTATTCTAAGCAGAGCGTCTTTCGCAGCGTAAGCCTTGTGTCGACGTAGTACCGCGTCTTCGTACGTATACAAGCTCTGACGAACTGTATTATTGTAGGACACAGTAGAATTATCTATGAGCGTCATGTTATTAATACCCCAGCCAAGGAGTATTCTCGCCACGGAACATCCTAACGTACCAGCACCCAACAGAAGACATCGTAGACTACTGATCTTTTGTAAGTCTAGATCAGGGGCAAGGCGCCATTTCATCAATTTTAAATTCAAATCGATCGCTCTTTCTGCTAGTCTAGTGTAACACGTAAACATAAGTGGGTGTTTATTAAGTTAATAATTAAGTATTCATGCTTAGTGCAATTCTGAATAAGTTGTAGAAGTTAAAGAGCCTTACTTGACCGGATCCATAACGTTAGATAATTTCGCGATCATAGGAGCCATTTTTCCATGTGCACCAGTTTCCCAACCTACTAAGTGACCTTCAAAAATAGCTTTCTTCATGGCTTCTATGTCTGTCTGTCCTTTAATTATAAGAGTATATATAACAGCAGTCGTTTGCGCTCTATCACATCTCATAGACAAGATCTTGATCTTCTGTGTAAGACAAAATGTAGTGCAATGGAACAGCAATAGGCACAGCAGATTTCGCAAGGGCCATCCGGGCTCTGTACTCGTGCAAGGATCATAAAACGCAAAATACACTTCATCTTTTGCCTGGTAAAATAAAAGATAATTTTATCTCATTGTCAAGTTAAATAATAACTAATAAAAGTTATAAGTGTTTACTAATAACACTAATAATGTTATTATTTCTAATAACTAATATTGACAAAAGTTAATATTAGTAACTTTTGTCAATATTAGTTATTAGAAATAATAACATTATTAGTGTTATTAGTAAAAGAAAATGCTGTTCTAACTAATATTCACTTATTAAATAATACCTGTTTTGAATCTTCTCTGTCATTAGTAGTTGATCTTGCATATTCTACTCCTTTCGATAAGTCAGTAACAGTTAAGTCATTTTTTTCAGACACAAACACTGAAAAGAAGTTCTTTGATCTTGCATCTAGCTGAAGGAATCCTGTGTGTAATTTGCTTATTTGATCAGTTGTAAATTCACTAGATGCAAGTTTTGAAGGCTCAGTTAAATAGATCTCTGGCAAAGAGAAAGGTGTTGGATGTGCAACCCAATAATAAAACTGATACTTCTTCAGATCAGAATATGCAAGCACTAGGAATACTGAAAGTCGCCAAGGTTCTTGCAAAGCTGTGCCATCTATGATACTGTCAGTAATACATTTGCCCATTGTTTGAATAAATTTTTCAGGTTTTATCTGGCGATATGCTTCTGAAGTGTTTGTATTAATCATATAGCCACAGCAAACTACTGCCATATTGTTGGAAATTGTTTCTGCATTTCTATAAAATCCATCTAAATATTAGCTTATCTCAATTATTATATATTGATACATAATTTATATAATGGGTATAATTATTAATGATTAATATTAATAACACAAATAATATTGCAAAATAAATTTATATCTATATTGGTTTATCTTGATTTATCTTGTATCTATATTGGTTTATATTGGTTTATCTTCTATATAAAAATAAGAGAACATAGAGGACACACACATATTCTCTCTATATTTATGCAATACTTACTCATTAAATGATGCATAATCAAGTATCAACGGTTTAGTTCTCGGTTCATTCATTGGTTGAAGGGAAAAACTACCTAATAAATTTACCTTGGACTTTTCATCCAACTTCAATTTCTCTAATTTCAGTTCTGCAAATTTTGCCCAGAAGCTCGGGTCTGTTAATGTTTTCAATTTAGTAAATTTTACTACTTCGGACATCTTTGTTGGTATTTAGTGATTTATGCCAGCCTGAAAAATAACAGATTGCAGTGAGTATAATCACTTGCGATAACTTAAGATGTAAACATTAACAAGAAATTAGAAATTAGAAATGCGATATTTCTGTTTATTACAAATAGATATTTTACGGACAATTTTAAAACATATACGAATTATACTCCGAAGAACATACATTTTATTATTGCTACACAACACCATACAAAAGTGACACTTGATAGGTTGGAACGAACTCGAATTTATCATTGTCACAAAACGTTATATCAACTTTTGGAAATAAAGTATCTTAGCTAGATCAAAGAATGCGATGAACGTAAACATATTGACGGTGAGTTATAACCTTCAAAACACGAGTACGCCTATACACATACCTCAAAAGCAATTGTAAATAAGACTCGTAGATGACACCTTACTACACACGCGCAAACATCATTGATGCTTCACATCCGTAACTAGCTATTTCCGGGTGGGACGTGTCCCGCCCAATTTGTTCGTTTTATTGATTCAACACCTCTTAGCACTTTTTCTACATTTTACAAAACATTTTCTACAAACGAAGTTAATTTACATTCAGAGTCATGTCTTTGATAATTTACCAAATATGTGTTGACATATGTCCCCAGACAACATAATATCTAAAGTCGGGACATAAGACGTTTTAAAGATAATCTTTAAGACGCCCTAAAGATATTTATACGTAAATCGTCTGAGACATCTTAAAGATTATCTTTAAGACGTTCCGATTTTAGACATTATGTTGTCTGGGTCAGTGAACCGAATAAAGCAAATTTTTTTTTCTAATATTTACCAATCTAATATCAGCATATTTTCCTCCTAACGTTTAACTATTTCTTTAGAATGCTAATTACCACATTGTTACGCGAAAATATTTTGTTTCTATGACTCATCGACATTCGTTATTATCGGTTTATGTACTGTGTAAAATATATATACGGAGAGGCGTATCGATACACGGAGAATATATATATGATGCAGATAACAATGGAAGGAAAGGAAAGTTATACATCAACATGATACGTTAGAATTCTACACATATAATTTTTTTAGTAGAACCAATCAAAGTCACAGATTAATCAATTACACGACTTTGGGACGAAATCAGCGTACTGAATAAAAATTATTATCTCGTGTAGAAATTATTATTTGTACTTCGAATCACGCTGAATTTTGAATTCAAGGACTACGTTCTTTTTTTTTAGACTTTTGCTTTTACAAGATATATCGCGTTAAAATTTTATTCTTGCAGCTTTGAACTTTTTCAACTTGTGGATAATGGTGTAAAACCAATCTTATTCGATCAAAGAACGTTGGGACCAAATGTCCATTGTCCGGCATTATTCGACGCGTCGTACGTTTTCCAGTACTCACGCAAGTATAACGAACGAGTAAAATTTCTTTGTCAGTAATTGCGATCCGTGTACACGCTTTGTAAGCAAGTAGGGCGGAATAGGAAAGTTAAACGCGCGATCTTGAAAGTATGAAGATTTCACAATACGCGATCGACGTTGCGGTTGAGCGTTTGTGCGAACAAAGACGTCAACAAACTTTTTTTTCAGAGAGAGTATATAGCCGCTTACAAGAATCTTTCCACAATTGCAGAAAAAATTTCTCGGATAAAAACAACATTGAGAAAAGTTTATATTTCGTAAAATTGTTGCGCCAAACGAAAATCAGCATATTAATCTCAATCTCGATTGCAACATTAGCGATTAATCGATACAATTATAATCAATGATTACTTCCGCTTCAAATTCATTTCCCATTTCTGATAATCACGAATTGTAATTGTAAATTACTCAATGATCATATTTATTAATCGCTGGACTGTTTCCTAATTATCGTGCATTATAATTCAATCCACTGCCCATATTTCAGTCAACTGAATAGTAACGCCTGAACTTGGCGCTCAAGGGTACAGCCCTGAATTACGTAGTTACCTGCGCAGCTGTGTGCGCAGATGACATCACCACGCCAATATGGCTGGACGGCATCGGCTGTCTGCAGCGCGACTGTGAAAACGGGCTGCCCGGGGGTACCGAGGGAAGTCCAGGGGAAATATGTCGGACTACCTGAGGTCCGCGCTCGGTTACCTGAACGGCGGTACCGGCGGCAACGAGTACGTCGGTCAGACTTTGGAGATCAACAATGTGAGGCTGAGAGTGACACGACTGATCGCTGAGGGTGAGTCTATCTTCGCATAGTGTATGATTGCTTTTGAAATCACGGGGTTTACGAACGACACCTCTCATTGTGATCTCGCGCAATTCATGCCGACGAAGTTGAGCCACGGTGGCCACGTAAAAAACGCGACAACCTCGACGTGTGATCGGAAAAAAAAAGCTAGATCCAACATGACACTGGGTCTCGCGCAACATCCGCCTCCTAACATGTGTCAAACGTGTGTTTTGACACGCGGTCAAACGCGCGCACGCTACGGGCAATTATACTCCCGTCTTTTTATCTCGCGCGCGTCATGTTTCTCTCTCGCTTTCTATCGTGTTCTATCGCTGCCTTGTCGGCCAGACTCGATATTATTGAAGGCTGTCAACACCTACGCAAAATCGACAAATATTTGTTAATATTTCTGTTGTCTCATTAAATAATTTTTAAATCGTATGCCGAGATTGTGTTTGTTGAACTTCTGCACTCTATTTTTCTAATGCTTTATCTCTTAATATGTGATCTTCAATGTTTATTTTAATTATCTAATATATTTGTATAAAGAACTGATTATTGCTTTTTGTTATGGTGTGTGTGATGTTTTGTTGACTTTTTATTTAATATATTTTCCACACACACATATATGTTATGTGTACATTTGGATATGAACTACTTTTTTACTTTTGAATAAATATATACATAAGTATATATACTTTTTATATTTTTGTAATAAAAATTAACACATAATAATATAAATAGTATATAAATAGTAAACATAAACACATGTTATATCTTCATAGTAAGTCATGTAAATTATTTTTAGTATATATCAAATATATATAAAGCAACTTTTTTTATTATGCTAGTAAAAATTGAATAATAGTAACATTAAATCAATATTATAATTTCTTAACAATGTAACCATTGTATACAACATGTGATATAGTGCACTTACATTATTAAATAAGATGTAACATATGGATATAATATTATATATACTATTACACTTGATAATTACTGGGATTCTATTATTTTATTAGATTTTAAAGGAATTTATTTTCAGGATATTATAAACATATGTGTTTTGTTTGTTAACTATTTTATGTGTCACTTTCTTTTTTCTACTTTGTGTTGAACTCCTACAGAACAGCCTTAAATGTTTACAAAAATATATTTTT
The DNA here is from genome assembly GCF_010583005.1 of Odontomachus brunneus. NCBI lineage: Eukaryota > Metazoa > Arthropoda > Insecta > Hymenoptera > Formicidae > Odontomachus > Odontomachus brunneus. The sequence continues at coordinate 1,552,958 of NW_022639528.1, read as the reverse complement.
GTACCCTCTATCTTAAAATAATTGTGACATTTAACATACAAGTAATGGCTGTGTTCAGAAAACATAGCTGATCAGTGAGCGGTCAGTGATTATTGGTCCTTACTGTTAGATCCCTAACTTTAGACCAATTACGTTGACTAATTACTCAACTGTTGTGTAATTGTTGTGTCTCCTGAATGCACCCAATGTTTCTTTATGCACGTGATAAGAACACAAGTGGAAAATACATATATAGTTGTTGTAATCGAATTATGTATCATAACATTTAGATAATTTGTGGCAAACGTCGTATCAACAGGTGGATGGGCATTGGTGTTTGCAGTAGAAGATGTTGCCACAGGAAAAGAATATGCACTTAAGGTAATCGAATTCTCCTCTCCTGCTGCAACACAGCATGAATCATTATTCATTAACATGGGATTATCTTTCCACCATCAGAGGCTTATCGCGGCCGACGAGGAGGCGAATAAAACTATTATACAGGAGATAGAAACGTTGAAGAGGCTGTCAGGTCATCCAAATATTATACAGTATTTGCATGCGCAACGACTGGAGCGAGAGAATCACAAGGGTTACGAATACCTGGTTGTCACCGAACTATGTCCAGGCGGTACTGTGGCCGATATACTCAGGAGCGTGTCCGCGAACACGCTGACTCTCGCCCAGGTGTGCAAGATTGCCTATCAAGCGACTAGAGCGGTGCACCATATGCACAGTCAGCAGCCGGAACCGTTCGTGCATCGGGATATTAAGTTAGAAAACTTCTTACTCGGGAGAGACGGCCTTGTGAAACTTTGTGACTTCGGTAGCGCCTCGACTCAACAGATACTACCGCATCCGTCATGGAACGCTCAAAAACGCGCCACTCTGGAGGACCAGATGGCCAAGTGCACAACCCCCATGTACCGCGCCCCAGAGATTATGGACACGTGGAATAATGAACCTATAGGGCCTCCTGTGGACTGTTGGGCTCTAGGATGTATTCTGTATGCTTTAATCACACTGCGACATCCTTTTCCGGAAGGTGAGATAACGTGATCGTGTTTCATTAAATGTTAAGGGGAAACACCACGATGAGGGCAAAAAAAGGAATATTTCAGAAATTCTTCTTTAAGTAACAATACATTTTTTAAATTGTTATTTTATATATATTGCATGTTTCAAAAAGACTTTGTCTTTCAGCGAGTTTTTTTAAAACAAAAAAAATCCGCACATGTAAATGAAAAAAATTCGATTACGAAGAATTTGCTGCAAGATAGAAGTTAATTAGATTAATAACATTCTAAATATTTTTCAAAAAGCTAGTTTAAAAAAAAATAGTCTCGCGAGATATGCGCTTAAAGATAACCCCAGTACTCGATACGTTGCGATAACGCTTCACACATTCTCTCCCTTAACTTCAATTTTCAAGTAATCTTTAAACAAATCTTTAAACAAATTGTTTAAAGTAATCTTTAAACAATTTTCCTAAACTATATAATCTTTAAAGCGCTATAAAGTCAATTTTTTTTTAAATTCCTACTGTGGTGTTTCCTCTTAAGTCGAATATAACGCAATAAATTCTACGGAATTAAAATTGACAATTAAATTTGACTGTGGAAATCTACGAAAGAAATTACGAGAACAAAAATTCCTCCTGTTCAAGAAAGATATATTAATGTACTACTAATCGGAAATATGATAAAGATAAAAGATACAAGTCATCAAAACTAATCACTCGTTACAAATAAAAAGAATTCGATTGCGGAGAATTTGCTACAATATAGAAGTTAATTAGATTAATAGCTTTTTAAATATTTTTCTCTCAGGCCAGTTTTAAAAAGATAGTCCCGCGTGATATGTGCTTAAAATAATCAACTTCAGTATTCGACACGTTGCGATAACGTTTCATAAATTCTCCCTTAACTTCAATTCGCTTTTAGCAAAATTTGGAAATGTACCACGATTTTATGATAAAATTAGACCGAAATATTTTCCTCGTCTTGCAGGTAACAAGCTAGCGATTGTGAACGGCAAGTATCCATCGTTACCGCCCAATCCACGGTACGCGTGTCTACACGATCTAGTGAAAGGATGCCTGCAAGTGTCGCCCATCCAGAGGCTGACGACAGCGACGCTCCTGGAACGTCTTGCGGCGATTGCCGAGTCGAACAACTTTGATCCGAGAGAACCACCGCGGATTGAAGTCGCAATCAAACCGTCACCACCGCCACGTCCGACACCGCCGCAGCCGACGAGTACGCCGGCTCCACCACCCCGTCCTAATCCTCCAGCAGCGATGCCACCCCCGCGACCGGTGCCCGTGCAGACAGCGGTGTCCAAATTGCCACCGGTTCAAGGGACAGGCCTATTCAACTCGATCAAAGGCGGTGCCGGCAGCATTCTGCGCAACCTCAAAGATACCTCCAGCAAAGTGATGCACACCGTTCAGCAGAGCATGGCCAGGACTGAGCTAGACGCGAGTTACTTGACGTCACGCATACTCATTATGCCGTACCCGGCCGACGGGATTGAATCTGCCTATCGAGCGAATCACGTGGAAGACGTGAGAGCTTTCCTGCAAGCCAGGCATCCTCCGCCGGCCAAGATACAGCTGTATAATCTGTCTCGCGGCCGGCCGAACGTCTCACGGCTTCCCGGCAGACACGTCGACTGCTCATTCGCCTACGCCACTTCGGAATCGAACGCCCCCATGTTGTTCGCCTTGTACCAGATCTGCCAGGATATCTATCAGTATCTGAACGCTGACTTCAATCACGTGGTGGTGTTATACTGTACCGTGAGTGCATCACAATTTGATAAATTTGCGGCATAATTGAGCGCAACTGCAAAATTATTTAAAGCTCTTGGCTCTTCACCATAGCCGTGATCATCATCTTGATTGATGATGATCAAAAGCAAGGAAATGCATGTCCAAAATTCTCAAAGTATATCGAAATAAAAAGATATATCCAAAAAATAACACTTGCAATTGATTAAACTCACAAAATACTCCAAACATTTTTCTCTTGCTCTAACAATCAACAACCATAAAATTAACGTGATAAGATAATAAGGGAATAAGAAGGTTGCAAGGTTTAAAAAGGAAGGCTACATGTCACGTTAATCTTACGGATTTCATTGATTATTAGATCAAAAAGAAAGTTTTCGGAGTATTTTAGAAGCGTGCTTAAGCGTGCTTAAAACAAGAAAAATCCGCACATGCAAATGAAAAAAATTCGATTACGAAGAATTTGCTGCAAGATAGAAGTTAATTAGATTAATAACATTCTAAATATTTTTCAAAAAGCTAGTTTAAAAAAAATAGTCTCGCGAGATATGCGCTTAAAGATTCTTGTTAGAAGCGTGCTTAATCGATTGCGTGTCATGTTTTTAAAAATATTTTTTTTTATTTTAATGTACTTTGCAAGAATTTTGGGCATGCATTTCCTCACTTCTGAGGTTATTAATCAAAAGTTCCGCGGCGAAAGAATTAAGGAATAGCCTTAAACAATTTCAACGGAGATCATGTTTGATCTTTCCAGGATGGGTTTCGCGCCAGCGCCACAATAGCGTGCACTCTACTGATTCACTGCGGCGCCTTGACCACTAGCGACGAGGCAATCTCGCTATTTACAACTAGACGTTGCCAGTCGCCGCATCTACAGCCCTCGGAATTGCGTAGCATCAATTACATGAGCCTATTGAGCAACGGTACACATCCGCATACCAAGCCGTTGATCCTTCGCTCTATCGTTATACAGCCGGTCCCACTCTTTACCAGAGCTAGGGACGGTTGTCGACCATACATCGAAATCTACAGCAATGGTGCGTTGATCTTCACGACGAAGAAGCCCAACTACGAAGAGATGAAACTCTTTGGAATGATGGAGGGCAAAGTCTGCTTGATACTTGGTGACGCGGCCGTGCGAGGCGACGTCACCATAGTAGTATACCACGCCAGGCAGCAACTCGGCCGCGTGATCGGCATCAAAATCGCCTCGCTGCACTTCCATACCGGCTACGTGCCCATCACCGAGAGCACGTTGGCGTTCGAGAAGCGTGACTTGGACGATGCACCTGATATCGGCGGCAAGTTTCGCGTGATGCTGAATGTTATGATAGGTGAAGAGAACTCAAAACTATCGAGGATACCGGCACCGTGGGAGGCGGAGACATGCGTCAAGCCTGTGCCGGATCCGTTGTTTGGCTCAACGTTGGAGATGGAAGAAACCTTAGAGAACTTTAGAACTTCCACTTCAGAAGAGGTAAAATATTTCTTTGTACGAAATTATTAATCATAATTCATTGTATTTGTAATGCAATGATTTATATAATTTGCTACTTATGTTAGGATGGTGCAAGAGATTTGTCATTTTTCTATTCTCGTAGAAAGTCGGGATATTAAAAGAAAAATAAAAAATTCTTATTAACTGTCTAAAAAAAACTGAGTTGATGTACATTTTACTTGTGAAAATTATTAATTTTTTTAAATTGGATAATTTCGTTTTCTACTTGACAAACATGACAAGCTTTACACCAACCTAATATAATTATGTTTTTCAAAGTAACGTTAAATGCGAAAGAAACACGTTAGTTTATAATAATCAATTGCTCTGATGTTATTACAGATCAAAAACAAACCACCAGTATTGTCGAACGAGACCGACACTGTCCCGCAGCATGAGGTACCTCAAGAAGTGGAGAATCCGAAGGAAGAAGAAGAAGCAGCAACAACAGTAAATAATGAGGAAAATAGCTTTCAAGAAGCTGATTTGCTGAACCTCGGTATGCCGGACAGCACCAGCAGTAATACCTCAAATACTCCCACCGCAGCCGCGGCTAATCCAGAATTAGATATATTCTCTACTTCTAGTCAAAATGAAAGCGATCTCTTAGGCGGGTTTGGTCTGTCGACGACGCAGGCCGAGACCGCCAACTCGATACCTTTAATCAACAATAGCGCTCACGGTGACTTATTGTTCGGGCACGACGACTCCGCGAAGAACAAATCTGTCAACAATAACAGCAATCTGAACATGAGTGATTTATTTTTCGGGCAAAATCAAACGTCCAACGTTAAGGAGGTTAACGATTTTCTTTTTGACCCGTTGGGCGGTAACTCAGCGAGCAATCTCATCGGCGGCCTCTCAACGTCAGGCTCTAAGCCAAACAACTTGAAGAGTCCGAGTTCCGAGGAGAACTTCCCGCGGAACGCCAGCGTGCCGAACTTCGCCGCACAGAACAAGGATCCTTTTGCGAATCTCGCGGGATCACTAGGCGCCGGTTTAACATCCAGCTGGAACGGCACGCCGAAGAACTCGAACACGCCGCAGTCGGCGAGTCCAGCGCCCGCGAGCACGCCTATTCACTCCAGTCCGAACATGCACAAATCCAATATCACGACCGCTGCTACTACTACTTCGACTACTTCTACTACTACTACTACTAACGCCAACAACGACGCAACTAGCAACGCGGACGTGTTTGGCAACAGAACGACAAAGGAGAAGTCGAGTGGCGATGCGTTCGAGGATCTACTCGGTAGTCAGGGATATAATTTCTTCAGCTCGCGCAAAGCCGAAAAGGATAGTCCGAAGACAATAAATCAGATGCGGAAGGTGGAAGCAGCTAAGACGATGGATCCCGACCGGATGAAGATTGCGGAGTGGACTGAGGGCAAGAAGGGTAACCTGCGCGCTCTACTATGTTCCCTGCACACGGTTCTTTGGCCGGAGGCTGATCGGTGGCAGCGTTGCGAGATGCATCAATTGGTAACGGCCGCAGATGTTAAGAAAGCGTATAGGAGAGCCTGTCTAGCTGTGCATCCGGATAAGGTATCTAAACGAATATATGTTGTTTATACTATTGTTTTCTGCACCGCGCGATTGTCACTGTCTCTTAGTATTCGTGAAGTAATTATTCAGCCGTTTGGTCAAGTTAATTTAGCGAAGTTGCGGTTGAAGCATTCCTCTCTCTTGATCTCGATTCAATATAAAACTACGTGTCTCTCTGTGTTGCAGCAAGCGGGCACGGCGAACGAGAATATAGCCAAGTTGATCTTCATGGAGCTGAACAACGCGTGGAGCACGTTCGAGAACGACGCGTCTCAGCAAAATCTATTTAGCTAATTTTAATAAGCGTTATCTGTTATCGAGAACCTGTCTCTGTAATTAATTTAGTTCCTAGCGGAAGGGGAGCTAAGAAGGGGGAGGGGGGTCTTGTTATCGTGAGATAACCACGCAACTGCATTCCGACTACGTTATTTTAGCTATTAGAGAAAGAACGGGGAAAGTGTAATCGTCAGAAGCGACGACGAGATGGAAGCAGCGTTTCGTGGAAGCATCTCTTTATCGTTTCAACGCCTTGTAAACCTAGTTAAAAGAAAAGAAAATGCTCCCAATTATGACAGTACGGCGTAACGTTTATGTATATAACGCAAATGTAAATTAAAAGATCCCAAATATACGAAGATATTTTCCGGTCGAAAAGAAGCACTTTGCTTTGTCACTGGAATGAGATGGAATTTGGGAATTTCCGTAGAGGTATTCCGTATTTCTGTCCGCGCTATCTATTAGTTTATTATATAAAAGCCTTGCACGTGGAATAACGATAATAAATCGATAGATACTATATGTTTGAGCTATTCAAAAGCAAAATTATTTCTTATGAAATTATGAGTGATATTGGTTAATAACTTAAAATATGGAATATCGCTACAAGATGATGCCTGATTTTACAGATTTTACCTCCCGGTCATTCGTTAAATTTTTTCTCACATATATTAATTCTTATCTTTAATTGCATTGTGTTATCGCAATCAGAAGTTTGAGTTCTGATACTTTTATATGTTTTGTAAACGGATTGTGTTTCATAAATCTCGACTTGCGTCAGTTTTACTTTTGAGTTCGTAAATAATGTTATTTGCAATTTCCAGTTTTTCACAAGCGGAAAGCTATTACTTCCACGACGTTTCGCTCGAGAAAAGATTGACCTCGCATTGCTCCAAGAGGAATCCTCCCTCGAAATCAGGTCGCGGTTTCCGGGACATCTCGTATCAGAAGCTCGGGAAATCTGTTCTTTTTTAATTCGCAGGACGCCACGAGACATTTATAACGGGCGTCAGCAAAATTTGCGAGTGTTGGTGGTATTGTTGAGGAGCCGCCAATACACACTCGGACACGCGCGATACTCACACACACATCTACATATGCGTACACAAGGAGAGACAGGCGCAATAGGTGAGAATGGCTGAGCGCGCTCGCGTGGACTACAGGCCACAGGGGTGAAATTTAAAGGGAGGGGCTGCTCGAAAATGGCCGTTACGCACGGGGTAGATCGTCCGGGGGTGGACAAGTGACGGCTCTTCGTCCCTGTCTTCCAACACGGACCAATTGACCGGCCGCCTCGCGGCGATCGACACGGTTTGCCAATCGACTGCTATTATGCGGTGGCCAAAAAGCGATTCCTGTGCTCTTCTCAAACCCCCTCCAGACGCGCGACCTTCCATCCCTTCCGTCAAGAGGTAAGGTCGTCTCTGTTTTGTGCACCCTCGCGAAACGCGTTCACGTCGTCTCTAGAGTTGTGACTGGAATCTCTCGCCAAAGTTGTGTTCGCGTTCACGCGACATGTATCCGTTCGCTCCTGCCGAGAGAGTTACCCTGGCACTTGTGCAAAAAAAAGTAGAGCAGGATAATCAGCCCTCGCAGACGAAATCTTCTAGACAAGTATAACGTAAGAATACTTTACGAAATGCGGATATGCCGTAACTTTGAGAGAGATTTTAGCTGAATATACATGCTGTGCGCTTTAAATCTTACGTTATTATTTTACATTATAGTTGATGTGTATACTTTGTGTAATATAATTTTACATTGTTTGACAGAATTGTTATCTCGTGTTTATGTGAGAATTTTTTGGTAATATATGCGAATATTATGACAGTTACATGCATTTGTAACTGTACAAGATATAGAAGCTTTGCTTGTAAAATTACACAAGTGTCCTGTGCTTGTAAAAATGCTTTGCTCACAGGAAGTGTAACTTAACAACTTGATAGTACTTGTAATAATATCTCAAAGAGAGAGAGGGAGATTTGCTGCTGATCACTAACAGTGATATATATTTTGCAGATTAGATCCATACTTCGACAATGTACGTCAGAAAAGCTAAATAGAAAAAGAGGAAGGGAAGTATACAGGAAAAGTGGGGAAGATGCCCGGTTCCTATACAGGAGTAGTAATCCTCCTCTTGTTAGGGGCTTCTATGCTAGTATCCGGCACTGCGGATGCTGCTAAGTCTCTCAGAGCAGTCAAGGCTAGGCTGAGATCGTCTTACGCATCGTGGCGGATAGTGGTATGTTTAACTCAGCCTCAGACTCCTTTCAAGACAGACGTACAGAGAGCATGGGAAGAAACGAGACTGGAATCTTTTCACGCGGACATGGATGTGTCGTATATAGAAGCAAGGATGACACCCATGACGGATTCCTTGTCATATCCCTTGTCACTGTTAAACAAATTTTGTACAGACATCGAAGGCGGAAAGACAGTATTAAGCCTTATTATAGGGGGAGGGTCAGCAGCTAGATTTCTCGTCACAGCTACTGCCGCCTTGAATCTACCAGCTTTATGGTTGCCATTTACACACAGAGATTTTCTCCGTCAGGTTTGTACTTGAGCGACTTCTTCTAAAATCGCAGCTACCGACTATTAAATTCTACCAATGATGAACTCTTGCGAACGATTACAGGGAAATCTCGGTCGGTTTGAGAATCGCATAGGCTCCAGCTCCAAGGAGGTCGGAGCTGCGGCTGCTGCTTTAATGCATCGGGCTAACTGGCACGCGTTCACCCTTCTCATCGACACCACCTTGCTACCCGTGACCCATCTACTGCAGACGAATCAACCTACGCTGACACCACGCGCGATTATACATCTACCAACGAACGACAGGACGTTGAGGTTGCGATTGAGGCGCGTGGCCGAGGAGACTGGCAGCGGCGGAGTCGTGGTGATGGCCTGTGACTTGACTAACGCACGGAAAATCCTCGGGGCGGCCAGCAGGTTCGAGATGCTCTCGGGTAGATTCTTGTGGCTGTGGTTAGATCTGAAGGCAGAGCTGCGGCCCAACGAGCCCAACATCATCAGCTCGCACGTCCTTCACAGTCCAAGAGTAGCGATCGCAGCAACGAACGATAAGACACCGCTCGAGCGGATGACGAATCTTGCGTCGAATGAACGGGGATTGTCGCTCAACCCGTTGCCCAATCTAGCTAACGACATACATCGACTGCAGGAGTACAGATGGCAGGATGAAAAGACGTTGAGCAAACGGGAGGACAAGGGTTTCAATTTCGATGACGAGGACGACATCAGACTCACCACCGACAAAGAGCTCAACTCCAAGAGCTTCATGCCGGTCGGTATGCTTGCGCTCAGACCGTCCGGCATCAAGATCATGGGTGGCGACACTATACTGTCCAGGATGCTGCGTGAAACGTCGCAGGCGTTAGACGAAACTTTCCTGGAAATGAAAACAAGGATTAGTCGTCTGCGAGAGGCGCAGCTCAAAGAGCACTTTATGCCGGAATGCTTTCCGGAACGTAATGCCAAGTTTTTAATGAGCGACGCTCGGCAAAACATGTCTGCGACATTGACGAAAAAGCTAAGAAAATCCATGGGACAGATCTCCAAGGACAAGGCGGAGTTCCAGCTGCTGAATCTACAAGCCGTTAGATTTCCTGGGAATAAGACTCAATTAAGGTTCAACTCGGTCTCATAAACGTATATTAAAATATATATTAATATAATAATATATATCTCTTAATATATTGATATTTTAGAATAAAGTCATTCTCAGTGAGCGCAGCTTATCTGATATTGTTGACGTTTTATAGGTGGACCAAGGTCGGCACAATCAAAGGCGGCAGAGAGGTGCGCTTGGACACGATAATCTGGCCAGGAGGCGGAATTGTGCCGGCATATCTCGAACAGGGTGGCGAGAAAATCGGAATGCCGGTGTATCGTATTGTGACTGCGATAGCGTCACCATTCACCATGGTGACAGAGCTGCAGGAAGGTTTCTGCCTACGTGGTCTGACCTGTCGTCAAGGTAACGCCGTGGTGTGCTGCTACGGTCTTAGCATGGATCTGCTGACGTTGGTGGCGCGCGAGCTCGGCTTCCGCTTCGATCTTTACTTGGCTGAAGACGGTTTGTTCGGCAAACGCAACGGTAGGAGCGGCACGTGGAACGGTGTGATGGGCGAGCTCGTGTCCGGTCGAGCGCAGTTGGCGTTCGCACCCATGAGCGTGTCCGCGCATCGGGCCGAAGTGGTGGACTTCACCACGCCGTACTACTTCAGCGGCGTGAGCTTTCTCACGGCGCCGAAGTTACGGTCCGAAATACCGCTGTTCGCGTTCCTGTTCCCGTTCAGCACGGAACTGTGGATCGCCGTGTTTACGTCGTTGAACTTCACCGCGATCGCGGTTGCGCTTTACGAGTGGTTCAGCCCGTTTGGCCTGAATCCTTGGGGCAGGCAACGCAGCAAAAACTTCTCCATAGCGTCCGCTCTGTGGGTAATGTGGGGTTTGCTGTGTGGCCACCTCGTCGCCTTCAAAGCCCCCAAATCCTGGCCTAACAAGTTCCTCATTAATATCTGGGGTGGCTTCTCCGTCATCTTCGTAGCCTCGTATACGGCGAACATAGCCGCCCTCATCGCCGGTCTCTTCTTTCACTCAGCAGGCAGTAATTATCACGACAAAAGCGTGAGTTATCATTTGATATTTCTATGAATTATTCCTATAAAATTATTAATGCTGACCGGTGGTAACGACCAATTATTTCTGTCAAACTGTTTCTACGGATATTCTATGTCTAGTTCTTATGTTATAGAAAATATTTATTCTGTTTTCAGATATTTAGCTTTTTGAGTGCACATATCTTTTAAGAATGCACTGAAAATTATATTACGTTGCAGCTGTTGTCGCAGAGGGTCGGCGCGCCAAGGGCATCCGCAGCAGAGTACTACGTGCAGAGAGCGAATCCGCAATTGTGGTCCCACATGTCTCGTTATTCCCTGTCGAACGTCGCTGAAGGCGTAGAAAAATTGAGAAACGGCAGTCTGGACATCCTAATCGCCGACACGCCGATTTTGGATTACTATCGAGGAACCGACGCAGGTTGCCGCTTGCAGAAAATCGGCGACACCATCAACGAAGATACTTACGCGATTGCGCTCACCAAGGGGCATCCCCTCAAGGAGAGCATATCTAAAGTTATAGCGAATTACACGAGCAACGGCTTGCTCGATATTCTACAGGAGAAATGGTGAGTCGCAAACAAGCGCAAAAATTGAATAACCGATATTATCGGTTCGCGTGCGAACTTTCTTTTTATTTGCACGATAACGGGAGCGTAATAATTACTTTAGACTAAAATATATTAAGTAGTAAATAAAGCCTGTTATGTAGAATACACTGCCTGGAACAATATAAGCATCAAAAATAGAAATACGTATGTTTACCGTTATAGCTATTAAATACATATTGATTTTATATATTTTTTACGCGTACATCACTTTAGATGCGCATCGATAGTATACCGGTAGCTGCCGCGATATTGAGCATGATAAAATTCTAAAATCATTGCGTGCAAATTATTAGGACCTTAACTTAGTTTCCGCCCGCAAATGTTAGATGGCAATGCAAACAGTTCTAGTAGTCATTACTAACGAAACAGGTAGTTTGTGATTAATTTCGACATTTCTCGATAACATTCAGTCAGCATACACAATTATTTTCCTAAACAACAATTTCTTTTGCTTTGTGAAAAATGGAACGCGATAAAGTGTTTTTTCGACAT
>NW_022639528.1:1521237-1541058 GCF_010583005.1 Odontomachus brunneus | reverse complement strand
ACACGCTTCCGAAATGTTGAAGAAGTGCGAGAATGGGTGGACGAATGGATTGCTTCGAAACAAACATCGTTTTATCGAGATGGTATCGCCCAGTTGCCAGAAAGATGGCAAAAAGTTGTAGAAAGTGATGGAAAATACTTTCATTGAAATAATTTAAATAAATTTCTTACAATAAATGCTTTTTCTCAGTATTTTTTGGGCGGAAACTAAGTTAAGGTCCTAATATTTACTTAGCGTATAAAATGAGACGATTTTACAGGTACGGTGGTCTGCCGTGTATTGGCGGTCGACAAGGTATGGACGCGATGCTGGACACTGAGCCAGGTGGCCAACCCAGACCATTGGGAATTGCGTCCGTGGCCGGGGTGTTCTGCTTGCTTTTAATGGGCTTAGTGCTCGGTATCATCATACTCGTGGGCGAGCACTTGTTCTACAAGTATACGCTCCCACGATTGCGACATAGGCCGGAAGACTCTATTTGGCGCAGTCGCAACGTCATGTTCTTCTCGCAGAAGTTGTACAGATTCATCAATTGTGTGGAGCTTGTCTCGCCACATCACGCAGCCCGTGAATTGGTGCACACAGTGCGGCAAGGTCAGATCGCGTCGCTTTTCCAGAAGAGTGTCAAACGAGTACGTGACTTCGATTCCCTGAGTATATAGATAGTCCGCGAGTTCGTGAACACGAATCTTGGTAATAAAAAAGTTTACTGTTCTATTTTGTTTGTCTTAGAATAAGTAAGTAATAAAGTGAAGAAATCTAAGATTGTCGAAAGATATTTGACTATCGAGAGACTTATGTTCACGAACTTGGACGATATATCCGTTTAATTTCTAAATATCTACTACGTTTCCATGTTCCAGAAGGAACATGAACAACGTCGCAGACGTAAGAGTAAAGCACAATTCTTCGAGATGATTCAAGAGATCCGGAGGTAAGTAAAGATTAATTAATTCTTCAAATTTAAGATTTTACGACAGATCATTAATTATTATTTTATTAATTAAATAATTTTCACTTTGGATTTCTGTTATGTAGAATTATTGATGTACATATAGTATTATAAAAAAATTAATCATCCTCTAATTATCTCAATAAGTAAAAAAAGAAAAAAATTGCCAATAATCTGTGCATCAGATATATTGTAACCGTCTGTATTTTTCAGAGTTCAACAAGAAGAAAAGATCGAGGCTGCACCGGAAGAGCCTGATGCTACAAAAACGCTGAAGAAGGACGAGAAACTAGGGAAAGGCAGAGAGAGGAGTCGTAGCAAGAGCCCATTGATGCCGCGAAGTCCCAAGCGCTCAGAGAAAAGTAGAAGTTCCACCAACCTATCAGCGTCGCGTCTCGGACTATCACCGGTGAGTCTGGACGCGCCGATGAAGCCGCGCGAGTTTACACTCAGCAGTACGAATCTGCGTGCGAGAAGTCCGCTAGAGACGGTTGGTCGTAGACTGAGTCACGGGGATGGCGGCTCACCGCCGCCGCGTCTCGGTTCCCACTTTGGTGGCAGTGCCACGCTGCGTCCGTTGGCGCCAGCTAGGAGTGATTCGACTGGTGGTACACCCGTCATCGTCAAAGCTGATTCCTCTGTGAGCGGAGGTGGTGGCGCGCCGACACCGAGATACTCCCGCAGTCCGGCTAAGCGAGGTCAATCTTTCCCGGTGTTCGCTACCTTGAGGCCGCCGCACTCAGCTGGCTATCAGGCGTCGAGGAGCCCTCTATTATCGCCGAACAGCGAACTCACCTCCGCAATAGGCAGGAAGCTGTCGCGCGAATGGGGTTCTGGCACTATAGATCTCACCAGGTCGTCGGAGGCTATCAGTAGCGGCGGCGGTGGCGGTGGCGGTGGTGGTGGCGGTGGCGCTGGTGGTTCGACGTATACGTTGAATCAAGAGGTAACCCTCTCCCTGGGCCGTTCCGAGCAAGACAGCGCTCAGCAGGAGATAACGTTGCCGATTAAGAAACCCATACGACGCGCCAGAAGCCACGAGAATCGCGACAGCGGCAAGCTGATGGCGGATCTGCCGTCGCCAAGATTGACTCAGCCGGTAGTGGGTGGTCGTTCGGTGAGCGAGCGCACCAAGAAGCAACTGGAGTCCGAGCTGAAGGCGATTTTAAGTGCCAGGGCCCATCATCGCGACCTGCATCCTCCTTGATAGGAAGAGCTCTCCTCGCGCTAAGTTCTTGAAAGCGATGGCTTGAGGGAGGATCGCTCTAAGCCTCTGAGGGGCTTTAATTGATTTAAGCAATATCAGATTTATAGGTCAATTTGTAGAAGAATCCGACAGTTTATCAAGAGAAATTATGAACTAGTCGAGAAATCACGAAAAAAGAGACACACACACACGATCATTTCGAACACAAGAAGAATTTTATGTATGAAGAGGGGGTCGAAAAAACAGAGGCTGGGACTGGGAAAAATCTCTTTGATTGTTCATAAGTTGTTACGTACATTAATAATATAGGATACGTTGATAAACAAAAGTGCGCTATAAACTTTAGTAGAGATGTCTTAAATAGGTAGCGAGGTACACGAATACTAAGATATTTTCTTGTTGGCATTTTAACTCTACATTAACCGGCAGCCCGGGTGAGTCTCTCGATTGCTATGGTATATCAGACATTGTAATGCTGCAGCGTTTCTCAACTATGAACTTTTCGACGGAAATACAGATCGCTCCGTTGTTTCTATCATGTTAGAACGTAACGACACATAAGATTTCTGATCAATTTTTGAACTCATTAAACGCGGCACGTACAGTATCTATTAGATATTGTCCCTCTGGGAGTGTAAATATCCAGAACAGATCATATATATACACATATACATATATACATACATTATATATGTATGTATATATATGTATATAGTTTTCTCATTTCATCTAACGCACATTGTAAATATAATAGAATGTTTCTCGAACAAGACGATATATGACAAACTAAAACTGTCGGCTGTCGGTTATTACCTATTACGAGACTACTATGTGAAAGTTGAGAAACGCTGGTTTACCGAACTTCGTTGAATTGCATACTGCCACTTTAATAATTCCTGTGACTGCGGAAAGAGAGAGACTCGCTCGATGGACTCTCGGCGTAGAATGACCACTCAACTGCGAGACGCATAATCTTACAATTATCGCGCGCCTATCGAAATGAGAGAGGAGGGAACTAGGAGCGGATGAAATTTTAATCGAGTCTAAAACATATATTCGTAAAAAGAAAAAAGAAGATAAACGGGTTATACTCGAGACACCGGAAGTCAGGTCCGACAATTGCGTGAGAGAGAGAAAGAAATTTCGCAGCCGTATCGCGTACCTTCCGCGATTCACAATTATTTCCTAACGAAGCAGTGCCAAAAGATCGGTATCACGCGACAACCTAGTCGATCGATGATAATTTGCTTTACGTTTACGTGACATGTAATGTAATGTAACATACGTACTCTTAGCGCGGTAAGAACCACAGAGATTATCGTTGTTTAACGCGATAATTCAATCGTTCGTTCGCTGCGACTTCGCGAGGCACGACTTCCGACGGTTTTACTAGACTGATAGGTGAAATTTCATTCAGGAATTGTAAATGAAACATTATCGGAATTGAATAATTGTTATTTACTGATCGCGATGTGCATGTCCCGTCTTCGTCTACGAACTCTTTCGATTCACTTCGATGAGAGAGGGCGAGAGAACTCGTCTAGTCTCGTTAATTATTACTTAACTTAGATGGTAGCGTGGATGTGTGGGACTAAATTGACTAATTACTTTAAAAGGGATAAAATAAAAAAAAAGAGAAAGAAGCAGAACAGAAAAGTGAGGGATATACATGAGCGAGGCCTTAGGAGTAGTCGTATCCGCCCAAAATACTTTACTCGACTATAGTACTACTGTACTCGAATATTTCACTACATTATATTACATTAGAGAATAGACATTTAGTTTTCGTAGTTCTCTCGGTAGAAAGAAAAAAAAACGCTACTGTATTCGGAAACTTAACGACTAAGTCCCTCGTCGAGTCCTTATTAGCGGTTAGTGATCTCCGTGTGAGTGTACGCGCGACTATCACCGAATGCAGCGAGTATGACAATGCTACTAACTGCAGGCGAGCAGCAGTGTAGGGTCGTAGATTGTACTTCTACATTTGATAGTTAGAGAATGTCATTGTCTTTGTTAGTAGTCGTGGTCGATAGTCTTGTGAGAGAGAGAGAGAGAGAGAAAGAGAGAAAAAAAGAGATTTCGGTTGCATGGTCGCGTGCAACGTCAATGTGGCGTGAACGCGCCAACGAACCGCTGTTGATGAAAGTGTCCTGAATGATTGCGCTAAAAAAGAAAAGATCATTTCGCGTTTAGCAAAAATCGCCGCCGTTTTGTTACTTCCTTTCGTTCTTTCTTGCGCGCTAAATCTCCGGTCGGTCACAACTTTGTACTCGTCTTCTCGCTCCTATTCTATTCTAGAATTCATATTCTGTGACTTTCTTAAACACGTCGAAGCTTCCTCTTCGTGCTTGTCCTCTCTCCTTTCTCTTAATCCTTTTCTCGCGAATCACTTTCTTTCCCTTCGATCGCGCTCGTTAGTCCAATCGTTAGATTACGTCGCGTCAAGTTTCAAGAACAGGCCGGATATTTTCAAGTTTCTTGCTGCTGAAAATTGCGCGCACGTTTCAGCGGACTGTAGCGTGTTCTGTGTCGCCGCGATTAATTCAGGAAGTGATCAAAATATACAAAACATAGGGGGCCAGTCTAGAGTCACCCGCGCCTAAAGAGAAATCAAAGATAGACTTATTAAATTAATTTTAGCTGTAATTCTCTTTGTAACGTGTGGGTTCTGCCGGTAATTTGGTTCAGTAGGGCTCTGCTCTCCATTTCCGTTGCGCGTTCTGTTCTCGTAAAGCGTCTCGGGGGAAGGTCCTGACGTCCCTTGTGGATCATCTCTTGTACATACGTGTCTTCTACTAGATACCTGAAAGGAACACTATTGCACTGAATTAAAGGTCGAGCCCCCTACTTCTTTGTGCGCCAACAAGAGCCTGTTAGACGTCACGCACGGAAAGATAAGAGCAAAATGCACTTATCGCTATTTGTCGCCGTTTCTGAGAAAGACCTCACTTTAACGTGCGAATTCTCCGGAGCGATCGCAAACAAACGTTTCCAGACGGTCTCAACTACGATAGATGAATAAATCTACAATTCTAAGTACATTGCAACGCGATAATGATGAGTGAGTGCAAGTGAGGGCGAGTTTTAATCTTGCAAGCAATCTTGAGAGTGTAACCGCGACGTGTTTTCAAGATTACTCCGAAAAAATATTGCATACATTTGATGTTGGGATAAGACATATGCGTATACATATATCAGTATTTCACTCTTCCTTTTGATAATCTGTATCGAATATTCTCTGGACGTATATTTCAAGATGCTTATCATTATCTCATTGCAAAGTGCACAGTGTTAATATTGTATCAAATATCTGGAGTTACCGGCCTATACACGATACACGAACGAGATTTCATTCGTTCTATGCGTCTCTCAGTTCACTCGAGAGATTCGAGTTTCTAATGCGCAATGTTCCTGGTCGCGTAGCAGTGCACTCGCTCTTCTCTTTCCACAAATGAAGACAGCATCGCGCATTGTTCTCGGTAATGCAAGGGGAAAATAAGTACAATTCGTATGTATCACGCACAGCGCAAGATCGCGAGTAGACTCGTCAAATGACGTACGAAAGAAAACGAGAAAACTCGCGGGAATAAACAGCAAGCGGATACACTTCAATCATACAGACAGGGAGAATCCATTGCTGTTGTCTCGAGAAACGTGCTTAACGACAAGTTGAGTTATCGGATTTACATTACACAACACACGCATGGTTTACACGTGAACGCTTCATTACCATTGTCGCGTTGATTCACGGCGTCATATTGATTCAATCACTCAACAGGCAATAAGATTATTCTACAAAGCACTGCCATAATTTGAACTGTTGTTACGTTGATTTTAAAATCCTGCCAAGTAATACCACTATTTAATATTATCTAACAAATGGGTCCTATCCTATGCTAAGTGATGAATTGATATATGCAAAAGTCCCGTGCTGCTATCAAAATATTCCTTTATCGATCATCAAAGTTTACATCTCGTCTTATCTTTATCTTTACACTTTTAAATGATCTTGATCTTTTCTTTATATATATATTGTTATATATTCAATTATTTTCTTTAGCACAATTTTTATATTCTTAAAGTTACGAATTTCAAAAATTTCGAATGTACGAATTTCACTATACTTCTTCCTCATTAGTTTGAGTCATTGTTATTAATAACTCGAAACGCTTTCAATCGTCATTAGCACGTTCGCGTGTTGATTGTACGATTGTAACAACAGGTTTCAGAAAATTCTCCAAGAGATATTGCCGCATAATCAGACATCGTCAGTATGCGTCGCGTTGTAGATTCTCGTTTCAGCATGCGACCTTTTGATTTGTCACTTGGTAAGGACCGGCTATAAAATAATGTAACGCATTAGACTTTATGGAATAATTAATCATAAGATGTTAATATAGCATGGCTCTTCCGTTCGTATAATTATTAAGTAGATTACCGTGGCGTGTACCTTGTTCTTACACCACATACTTGAATGCAAAACGCGTATAGAGCGACAGTTTAATCCTCGAATGGTCGCGTTGGTGCACATAGCGCGCCGCCTCATCGTTTTCCTCCCCTCCCTCCTCCTTTCTCTTTCTCTCTCTCTCTCTCTAGATATATCCTGCAAATTAATATTAATGTTATAACTTTGCATACATAAAGATTGGCGTGGGAATAATGGAAAATGAGAAAAAATCGTAGTCATAGCATTTCGAAAATGCAAAAATGTTCATTTTAAAATACAACTAAACTATACATATATATATATACACATACATATATATGTATGTATTTATGTATATATGTGCATATATATACATACTTCTCAAACTATTCTTCTACATGATACTTATTATATCATTGCAAACTGCGCGAGACGATTTGCAATGATACAATAATAATTACAGTATTTTGAGACGAACAGCCTATAAGTGAGTGGCGTACGCGGTGCGCCAACGCGCGCGATTCATCCCTTACCCACAACCTTGCTTTAATTCTTAAGCCGTAAGAAATTGATCAGCCGCAGTTGATTATTTTTAAAATAATCGACTGTGGTTGGTCAATTTATTACGGCTTAAAGATTAAAGCAAGGTTGTGGACAAGGGGTATGTTTTATTCCGCGACGGCAGCTCTGCAAAGCATGGACTGCCGATCTCACTCGAGGATTAAACATTTCGCGCGTAGATTACGCATAATCACCCGACATGCGCTGATTTATCGTGACGATAGTGATCGCTCGGCGTCGTAGCGTAGAGAAATCACACACACGGAAAAGGAGAAAAGAAAATGGAATAGACGCCACGAGGATCCCTTCCAACCGCCGGTGACTTGTTGGCGTACGACATTAGGTTAGGTTCCTCGTAACCTACCTCGTCTCTCTTGTTACGCCTACTGCTACACTGTTATTGTTGATGAAACTCCATATTAATAAGAAATAAATATATTATCTCAAAGGTGGAGTCTTTTGCGGTCCTCTTCTCTCTTGAGGCACGTAACCAGATTGTGGCAAACGTTCCTGTAAACCGAACAGGTTAAGATGAAACCTTATATCAATTGCATGCAGAAACAATATTCTTAATTTCTTCTTTCGTAAAATTAATATTAACATATTTTTAGAGAAAGAGAGAATGTCTGCATTTATGCAGTGTTCTGTTTGCCACTTTGACTTTTCCACCATGAACATAATTCTCCATAGGCGCTGAAACTCTTCGTTACTCTTTTGTTTTCCTCCTCACATGATTTATATCTGGGGGAAGGAAGTCGGGTTTGTTGACATCATATTGCCGGCGAGCTTTTAAATTTAAATCGCTGCTCTATCCGCGCACACATTGTGTAACTGTCGCGCATGTGGGGGCGTTCGATAATTGAACGGCCATCTTTGATTACGACGAGTCAGCATGTGGAAATGGCGGGAAATCATGCGCGATAACTAGCGACGATACAGCGGCTGCGGATAATCGAGGTGAGGTTTTGTAAATCAGCTCGTTTTTTTTGCACGTCGAAGCCGACGACGGAGTCTCTAAAGTCGTGTATCGCGCGGCTTCTTATCGCGTGGCACAACTATTACGTTCGCAAAAAGGCGTTATTTATGCGCATGTAAA
This sequence comes from Odontomachus brunneus, assembly GCF_010583005.1. Classification (NCBI taxonomy): domain Eukaryota; kingdom Metazoa; phylum Arthropoda; class Insecta; order Hymenoptera; family Formicidae; genus Odontomachus; species Odontomachus brunneus. The sequence goes on along the minus strand of NW_022639528.1, from coordinate 1,532,816 downwards.
ACGCGATAATTGTTTGCGCGTATTACCACGCTTCTGACGTCATAATATAAGATGACTCGTGACTCTGAAAGCGATTTGAAATAGTTTAGACGATTTGGTCATTTGTTCCAAGTGACAACTCAGCGTATACACTGTCGTCGCGGTTCTTGTCGAGTTTCTCCTTAAGCTTCATATCGACTTGTGCGCTCCAGCTTTTGTGTTTCAGTCGAAAAGCCCGTGAAACACGACGATGATAATATGATACGTCAGATTATCGGAGATCGTCCGAGCTCTTTCGAGGAAACGAATAGAAAAGGATCATTGTCCTGCTATCGGTTGGCGTCGTCGCTCGTACGGATATCCCTGTCTGCCGGGTCTGATCGTCAAGTAAGCTGACTTGTCCACCGATTTTTCACAAGAAACAGCTGACACGACTGGACACGCGCTACCTAGGATACACGACGCAACGCGTTGCGTCGCGTCCGAGTACCGCTCGATTACGAAGCGAGCACGTCGCGCGAGCGGGTAACTGCGGAATGTGCAAGTCATTCGAGTCATCTACGGTTACGATTGCTGTTTCACGATCGGGTTTGGTCGTGGAACGTGACAAAAACGCGGGAGGCCCGGCGGTGAGTCTTCTCTCCGCTCCACACAGCATCTGCATAACGCTGTTCCATTCAATCGCACCCTCTCGTTTGTTCCTTACATAAGATCTCTCATATGTGAAAAAAAATAATTAGTTCTCGAATACTCCGTGCCATTTGGACACTTTACCATCGGCACATGACACGACATATTGATAATGACTTAAAGATAAGAAGGGGGTCGCGCGGAGAAAGGGGGAGAGGATATACTTGTGTGTATGTATATGCTTTTTATTTTATTCGTAATTGCGCTAAGACACATGCAAAAATATTAAAGAGATACAGAGCTAAAGGAACTGACTTTGTATTGTCAAAATTTTTGTTCTATTGAACTGCACAGAAAGAATTTCAGTTTGTACAATTGAACGAAGACCAGACGAGAAACTCTTCAACGAGAAATAATATCTCCGTTACTGTGACCAAAAATATTCATCTGAACATTCAACTACATCAAAACTCGGTTGAGTTAACTGAGAACAATTATGTAGCTGAGTAGAAACTTTCGGAGTAATGTGGCTGAGCAGAAATCTTTTCGTTCTTATGATCGAGTTTTTCATCTGGTTTCCAAATAACAGAAAATTTATTTTCTCTTATTTACACAAGGGAGTTGTATTTTCCTTGTGATCAAGTTCCAAAAGTCTGTTAAATATGGAGAATTAAGACTTTTGGGAGAGAGAGGAGGTTGCTCTGGCAATAACTTTTGTTAAACCGAGTCTATTTTCCTTCATTTTAGTTTCATTCATGTTCAGTGGCACCGCGTTCGATGGTATCGTGACGCAGAGCAGTATTCACGGAAGTGATTGGCGATTCAGCGTCGCGGGATCAACTCCCCGATTAGAATCTAAAAGTGACTCTCAGATACCGAATTCTCCAAGATACCGAATCGATACTCTCTATCAGATCTCTTTAATGTTCGTATTGTCTCTTTCCCGTGTTCCCCATAAATCTTCCAACGCTTCGCTCACTTCTTACCGAGTCACCACCGTCACGGTCACGTCGAATTGTTAGTCGACCGCTATCGGTACGTGCGGACAAAGGTGCACGGTGTCGTGCGTAATCTACGGTAAATCGTGACGAAGCGATCTCGCTCGTTCGCTCGCTTGGCAGCGGCGGCGGCGGCGGTGGCGGCGGCGGCAGTGGCGGTGTCGGCAGCCCGTGTGCGAGAAAGTCCCACCCGTCATTCGGACTGAGCTCTGTGGCTGCTGCTCGCCGCTGGTAATCGACGACGTAGTGTGGCGAAGAGCACGTGCGTATGTAAATTGTCTGTTCATTCGCACGCACATACGTCAGTACGCACCCCACTTGTACCTGAGAGACGCGCGTCTAGTGACGCCGCATCTATCGCGAGCTGATCGGGCTGCAAGCGTGTGTGCCGAGGTGGAGGAGATACCTGCGTCATCGGCGTGTATCATCGGCGAGATCGATCGTAACGACAAAACATGTTCATGTCGTCGTCGTCGCCGTCGCCGTCGCTGCTACCTTTTCGTGCGTCTCGCTCTCCGCTCTTGTCACACGTCCAGTGATTTCTCTCAACGCTAGATTGCCCGCGATCTGGCGAGCCGGGTAAGTGTCATGCGCGCGACAAAGAAAGAAAGAGAGAGAGAGAGAGAAAGAGAGACAGAAGACTTCTGCTTTACCACTGACAACGACGACGGAGGAGACGATACGATGACACGACGACAACAACGACGATGACAACGAGGTCGCGATTCTCGTTGCTGGAAAAACCTCGCGGTCACGTGCGACGCTTCAGTTATATTATGCGTAACTCCGCGATTACGGTGCGGTTATTGCGCGCCGCAACGCATCCGTGACTTCGTAGTGTATTCGGAGACAGATACATGTCACGACGCTGTTTCTGAAGATCTTATCTGGAATGCGAACGATTACGTTCCACACGCTGTGTGTTATTTCGTTTAGCTTTACATAGTTGGCATGCCAATGTGTATTGAGCGAGCCGGAGATAGAGATAGATAGATCGCGATTTGATGTGTGACAAGGAGCGTGCCATGTGAAGACGCGTCTCTGTTAATTGCCTATTTGCAGCTCTCATTTTAATGGATGGAGAGGAAGATTGTCGGCGAAAGAAAGGAGCTCAGGGCAGCTCCCACCAGTCTCAGAGCAATGTGTCAAATTCGTTATCCGTATCAGGGGAAGAAGCGGATTGGGAGGGTGCACTCAGCACAGAGAAGCACGGCGACCTCGGGGACATGACGTTCTGTATGGCCAATTATGTGAAGGAAGCCATGAAGATGATGTTCATGATGCGCAGCCATCATATGCTGACTGATGTGATATTGGAAGTTGGTAGTGAACTATTCCACGCGCATAAAGTTATTTTAGCAGCTGCTAGTCCCTACTTTAAGGTGAGCTTAGTGTTGGTTTGGGAGATTGTATTATTGATTTTAGTTATATTTTCTGAGTTTGTTTACAAAAGAGATTTATTTCTTCATGACCAACTGGGAATCAAGTAAAAAGTGGTGAACAATACTGACTGCTTCTGTAAAATTTCAGGCAATGTTCACTGGAGGATTGAAGGAGTGCGAAATGACAAGGGTGAAACTCCAAGGGGTTTGCCCAACCGCAATGGCTCGCTTAATGTACTTTATGTATACTGGACAAATAAGAGTTACTGAGATTACTGTGTGTTCCCTGCTATCAGCAGCTACTATGTTCCAAGTATGTGAATATTTATAAATAAATATGTAACTTGTAAATAAATATGTATTTCAAGCTTTAAAGATAAAACCTAACTTTATGAGAAAAATAAATGAGGATAATTATCTTCTCCATTATATAAAAATTGCATGAATATCTAGCATTAGCTCTTAATGATCTTATTTCTCTTGTAAAGTTAAACTTACAAATAAAGTTTAAAGAATAATAAAAAATATCATTAAAAGGAATCAATTCTGTCTGTTCACAAAAGCATATTGTACGATTCAACCATATAATATCTAAAATTGCATTGTGATACAGGTTACCAATGTGATAGACGCGTGCTGCGTTTTCCTAGAAAGACAGTTAGATCCCACGAATGCGATCGGCATCGCGAATTTCGCCGAGCAGCATGGCTGCCAGGATTTGTATCACAAGGCGAACCAATTCATTGTCCAGCATTTTAACCAAATATGCCAAGAGGAGGAGTTCCTGCAGCTGTCTGCTATCCAGCTGGTGTCGCTTGTTAGGAAAGACGAGCTGAATGTGCAGGAGGAACGGGAGGTGTACAACGCCGTGCTCAAGTGGGTCAAATACAACGAGGAGGCGAGGCGGCCGAAAATGGAGCACATATTGCACGCGGTGCGCTGCCAGTATCTCACGCCGAACTTTCTGCGGGAGCAGATGAAGAATTGCGACGTCCTGAAGAAGGTGCCGGCCTGCCGCGAGTACCTCGCACAGATCTTCAAGGACCTGACGTTACACAAAAAGCCAGTGGTGAAAGAACGTACGCCCAATACACCACGCGTGATATACATCGCCGGCGGTTTCCTCAAGCATTCGCTCGACGTGCTGGAGGGCTACAACGCCGACGACAAGACGTGGACGCAACACGCGAAGCTGATTGTTCCCAGGTCCGGCCTGGGCGGTGCGTTCCTCAAGGGCATGTTCTACGCTGTCGGCGGCAGAAACAATTCACCAGGAAGCAGGTAAGCATGACACTCGATTTTAGTTCGAGTCGCAATCAACAGCAATTATGATTCCTTATCATTCTGCAATGACAATACAAAAAACCGCTATTCCTGCGAATTCTCAAAACGTTTTCAAATTCTCAACACGAAGTCGCATGACGTTTCCAGGTACGACAGCGACTGGGTCGACAGGTATAATCCGGTGACGGATCAGTGGCGACCGTGCAGCCCGATGTCAGTGCCAAGGAACAGGGTCGGCGTCGCTGTGATGGACGGGCTATTGTACGCCGTAGGTGGTAGCGCGGGTGCTGAATATCATAACAGCGTCGAATGCTACGACCCGGATCAGGATACGTGGACTAGTGTCAAGCCTATGCACATAAAGAGATTGGGTGTGGTAGTGGCGGTAGTGAACAGGTAATGATTGTCATTGCGTCGATATTTTTAATCGCCGAGTATATTAATTCAATGTCGCTTCATTTAGTATTCAAATTACGTACCGGTTTCTTCATTGCTCTTTCTACTTCTCTTCATTCTTTTCCGTCGTTGTGTAACTTGCATGCTTTGTGCATTTGAGAAGTACTGACTTGTGCTTCATTTGATATGCCTTCGGTTACTTACTGTTTTGATTACATTAACAATGGCGATTGCGACGTCCCAGAGTATATATTATTTTCTACGAGGGAAACAACATGAGAATCTTTTTCGGCAGATTACTGTACGCGATCGGCGGCTTCGACGGCAAGGAGCGGCTCAGCTCGGTGGAGTGTTACCATCCCGAGAACGACGAGTGGACAATGGTGTCGCCTATGAAGTGCAGTCGCTCGGGCGCCGGAGTAGCCAGTCTAAGCCAATACATATACGTTATAGGGGGATATGATGGGAACTCGCAATTGAACTCGGTGGAGAGATACGACACTGAACGCGATATTTGGGAATATGTCAGTAACGTCAGCATCGCCCGCAGCGCGCTCAGCGTCACTGTTCTCGATGGCAAGCTGTACGCAATGGGTAAGTACAGTCGCATTGCGATCCGCAATGTTCTGATAGAATCAAAACACAGTGTTTCGACAGATACGTTATGGGTCTTCTCTTTCTCTTCAGGAGGATACGACGGTACGACATTCTTAAACATAGTGGAAATTTACGATCCCGCCAAGGACCAGTGGATCCAAGGTGTACCTATGACATCCGGGAGGTCTGGTCACGCCAGCGCGGTGTCGTATTATCAGTGTCCTATGCATTGTGATCATTTGGATCACAACATCACGTTGGAGAGGCCGCCGTCGTGATATGGGTGATTCTTTTTCTTGAACAACGCTCGCGAGTAACGACGGCCGAATAATGATACGTTAGTCCTCCATTTCGCTACGGAGGTGTGTACAAAGTGAAGAGACGGAACTGTGTAATAATGGCAGGGGATACGAGACATAGGTCGGGACGATCATAAAAGGCAATCAACGTTTGCGTGGAGAATTCGACTGAGAAATGTATTTACATAGTGTATATATACTAGACGGCACGACGTGTGTCGTCAAGTTGGACCAAGTCTGAAAATTGCGACTAGCTGGCGAAAAACGTACTCTCGAAAGAAAGGTGATGTGAACTTCTTTTTCTTTACCGCGACATTTCGACTTACCGAAGGACCAATTCGCCGTATCTTTTAGGATAGATCAGACTGTAATATGTTTTTATAGATTCGTCGCTCTTCGATCGCAAACGAATCTGTAAATGATGTAATTGTACATATATCGTAAGAAAGTTATTTTCAAAAAAATTCCCGAGTATTTATTTTTCTTCGTGGTTGACCGTCAAGCATAGGAATTAATACATGTCGATTGTGCAGTCATCATTTTTCTCAGCATATTCGAGTCTCGTCGAGAAGAATGACGTGGTAATATTTATTGAAATCGTAATATTGGAGTGTGGCGGATGTTAACACGTATATTAACATATATGTCAATTCATGCGTGTTAATGTCGCTACTTGAACTTATCTAAATACCAAAGTTATTTACCTTGTTATCGAATGTTACATAAACGATGTTTTCATGTTTAAAATGGAGATTTCAAAGCAACGATAAATAAAGCAGATAAATTCCTAACGCATCGAAACGACCGAGAGCTCTTGTAAAATATATATATACACATATATACATAGATATATTTTACAAGATCCAACACATTATTCCCGAATATAACGAAAATTCGCAATACGATGTCGCATACGGGATGTAAGAAGTATGTCACATGTCCTATGTGTAAAGGTGCAGGTAGGAATGTCGATCGATGTCAAAATCTTTGATATGTGCTTGTGTATGCTTTTTGATAAAAAAATATCTCGTAAAAAGGCAAGTCTACCACACGTGCAGGAGAAGAAGCGACCTTGTTATCCATTCAACATGAGACTGCAAATTTACCGCAAGTTACGAAAACAGCGATTGCCGAAACAGCACATGCCGCAGCCTCGGGGGATTTGCGTTTGTCCGTGTTATCCGATAGGTATGACGCACATTTGGCTTTTTTTTTTCTTTTTTTAACAGACATTAATACGCGTTCAAGGTATACCGCTTTACTATAGTATACTCTCTCTCTAATCGGCTTATGTAAGCACAATAAACATCAAGCTGCTCATAATTTACTTATGTTTTTGTTAATTCAATGGCATGATTCAGCAGATATCCGAGAGACGTTAATCCCACCAATCATGGAGATTACGCGGCTATGCTGGAGAACGATTATACGGCAACACCTGAAGAATTTACGAACCCGCAGGAAACGCTGAAACTTGCTCTGCATAATTTGAAGCAGAATCAATGGCAGAGCAACGTGCCGGCTTTGATCAAATTGATGCGCATCTCAAGGATTCAACCGGAATTGCTGGACTCCAATATGCCTCGCATATACAGGACCTTGTGCAGGTCATTTATCCAAGATTCGTGTTATATTAACAATACATTATTCACGTTTATTTGCTTAATATCGTCGCTTAAACTTTTTTGTTCTATTTTTCACTATCTGTCGTCTGTCGGTTGTCATCTCACGCGCAATAAAATATGGTTGTGTTATAGTTTATTGAAGAACACAAGGCCACACGTCGTCAAAACTGTCTGCCAAGTGGCAATGGAGTTATATAAAACGGTTCAGTGTACGCAGCGGCCCGAGTTTGATGAACTCGTGTCTGCATTACTCTTAAAAAGTACACATACGAACAAAGGAATCCGAAATGACGCCCAACGCGCATTAGACTCTATGATAACTCATTTGCCTCCTGCGACTTGTATTCGGATATTGGCCAGCGAACACGGTGCCAGGTGAATTAATGAATTTTAATTAGTTGCTCTCTGAAGAATATTAATAGTTATTATTTTAAATTCGTCTCAAGTGAGATTCTTAGATTTAAATTCAGAAAATACAAGTTTCTTAATTGGGGAGGATCGTGATTGCAAAAATATATAAACATATATTATAATACAATTGGAAAACTTGAACTAATTTTGAATAAAAATCTGAGTATCTCACATGAGATAGGTTTTAAATCACAATTATTTATATATATGAAGTGAATCATGAATATTATAAAATTTTTAATATCAATCTTTTATTTATAGCCACAAAAATCCGTTGATCAGAGCGACTGTAAGTCGATTACTTTATAATATTATAAATGTCATTGGAGTGGAATGTTTATTATCAAATGCAAGTATGAAGGATACTCGCCGAAAGATCTTTACCATGTGCTCCAAATTTCTTCTTGATGGTAGCAATGAAACGAGGTATTTGATCAACTCACTTCACTAAAAACATGCTATTTTAGTTAATTTAAGTTTCTTGTCATTGCATTTGATATTTATTGAAGATTTATTATTTCCTGATAAAGATATCTGTGTGATACATTAGTTTTTGTAGTGCAAGTTGCAAAAATTTGAAAAATATATGTCAAGATTATAGTTGGTTCATATTGTTTTGTGAGATCTGAAGTTGCAAGAAACTCTTGCATATATGACAATGTAGAAATTATCTTATGTGTTGTATTTATTAGAATGCAGAAATTCAATGAATTGCTAACCACATGTCAACTCCACAGAAACGACGCTAAAAAGGCATTGAAGGCGATGATGGGCCATCAAGATTTTGACACTTTATTTTATCAGGACGTGGACTGGAAGATTATCAGTAGCATAGAAAAGCAATTAATATTTTTGAAGTATAGCCAAACTCATAGCATGTAATATTACTCACTATTATTGGTGCAATAACAGTACTAATCGTTAATATCGTATAACGATTTGTCTCAATAATAAATTACCAACTGTGATATTAAATTATTTATATGCAATCAATGATTACATTATTGATGATTAATTATAGTTAAACAGCAAACCGTGGATTTAGTAACATCACAGTTTTACGATTGCGTTCCGTTTTTTATCTACATTTTATTCGATATGTCATAATTATATAATAATGCTTTCACATCGTATTTGTAGTCTATCTTCAAGCTCAGCTTTTTCTTGTTTACAACATACCGCTGTGAACCATATCAAAATACGGCGCTCGTTGTCACCCAACCTAACGCTGGTCTAATTCTAACCCAACCTACCTTAACCTGAGAGAACCGAGACGTAGCATATCGAGTGGCATTAGGACGCCGAAGTTCACCGCGTTCCGCGACGGCGGATCATCGTCGGCGAGGCGAGGCGAAGCGGATATCAAGATGCCGTCGGATATTCGGCGTCAATACGCAGTGTCGATGCCGCGATTTGGACGCGAGGCCTGAAAAAAGCGTGCGACGCGATGCGATACGTTTACAAGTTGTTCCTGCTGTGCCTTATCCTGGCGGCGCTCATCATACTGCTCAATGTGACCACAAATTTCTCCAATAAGCTGTACGACCAGCAGGCAGCCAGTAAGGAACGGGTGGTGCTGCTCCATAGGAAGACCCCGGTGACAGCGGCAGCGAGCGAGGTGACGATATGCGTGGTGGTATGTGGCGACAGATTGCACGAGGCCCTGACGATGCTCAAGTCGGCGTTGGTCTTCGCCAACAGACCGCTGCAGCTCGTGATATTGGCAGAAGACAACTTGATACCAGCCTTCAGCGAGAAGCTATCAGAATGGAAACTAATATCCAATAAGACCTTCGACTTTGTAGTGAGACCTATCACTTTCCCTGAAGGCAGCGATGTGGCTATGTGGAAGAAGCTGTTCAAACCTTGTGCAGCTCAACGACTGTTTCTGCCAGTGAGTCAATATATCCAGTCCCTTAGCAATTTAGTGTGTTATCGATATGTTATTCTCTAAATTTCTCTGAGTGCAATCTCTGAGTTCAAAATAAAACAACAGTGGCAGTATTTTTGCTCAAACTGATAATGAAAATACCATTAGATAGTAAACTGATAGTGAAAATCCAAATTGCACAAGATTGGGTAATTCACTGAAGTTTAGAATAGATTTTGACTCCATATGAGTGAACATTTCAATTGATTGAAATAAATAACTATGTTCAATGGGAAAAGCTGCTTTGCAACTGTTGTAAAATTTGTGAATCTTTGATACATGCTTTTATAAATTCAGCCAAGATTAAGATTAAATTTTTGCCAACAGTTGCAAAGTAACTTTCTTTGCTGAACGCATTCAGTCTGATCTATAACATACTCTTTGCTTCCTATCTCTTGTTCTTTATTTTCTTCTGACTAAAGACTTACGATTTAAGTCAGAAAGAGATGAAAAGAAAGAAAGCTTTTGTTTCAATCTATTAAAACATTAATTCACATGAAATCAGAACTCACTTTAAACTTGTATGAAACATTCCCTTTTGTAATTTGGAATTATACTATTCTCACTATCACTTTGAATAAAAATACTGCTGTTTTCTTCTCATTTTGAGCAAAATTTCACTTTAAGAAATTATGTTTCTGAGTAGTAAGCTGTATAGCACATCAGATTCATTCTTCAATTTCAAGTGATAATATTCACTCAACAGTTCAGAATGGAGCATTCACTCTATGAATGAAAAACTACTTGAATTCGAGTGAAGCCACTTTACTCTTACATGAAATTTAATTTCAAGAAATTTAGAGAGACAAGCATATCCCTATGATTTATTTTTAGCAGAATTAGACTCACAAGATTTGTTTTTTCAGACTGTATTAAATGACACGGATGCGGTGCTTTATGTGGACACAGACACTCTGTTTTTGGCACCACCAGAAAAGATTTGGGATGAGTTCAAGAAGATGAATTCTAGCCAGTTGGCGGCTCTTAGTCCTGAGCACGAGGACCCCAACACTGGCTGGTACAACAGATTCGCCAAACATCCGTATTACGGCAAGCTGGGCGTGAATTCCGGCGTGATGTTGATGAACCTAACGAGAATGAGGGAATTCCGGTGGACGGACTATGTGATTCCCATTCACAAAGAGTACCGGCTCAAGATTACCTGGGGCGATCAAGATATAATCAATATAATATTCCATTACCACCCGGAAAAGCTATACGTGTACTCGTGCCGGTACAATTATAGGCCGGACCACTGCATGTACATGTCGGTGTGCAACGAAGCGGAAAGAGACGGCGCTCTGGTGCTACACGGCTCGCGGGGCACGTTTCACTCGCAGAAGCAGCCGCCGTTCAAGGCCGTGTACAGAGCTATGCAGGAATATCAGCTTAATACCGATCCATACGACGAGCTACTCGTGCCGATGAGGAATTACCTCATGATGGAAGACAAGTCCAACTGCGGCCGAGTCTGGAAGGTGTTCATCATTCAGCCGGAGTTGCATTTGGGTCATAACTTTTAAAATTGCAATTTCGATCATTTATCGAGATTTACCTTGAGTGTGACCATTTCCCTACGCGTTTGTAAACTTTCTTACTTCCGTTTTGATAATATCTTTGTCGGTTTATATATATATATATATATAGATGTTGTATACAGATATCGAAGCAATAACGAATAGGATATATTTGTATGTAATCATTTTTAGTCGTGACGTTATCAACATTTCCTCTCTGTCTCTGGGAATTTTCACAATAGAGTTGCTAGAGAGAGAATTTAAAATACTTAACTACATAAATACATATATACATACATACATATATATACACACACACACACATATATATATATACACATACGTACATACATACATACATACTTATATATGTATTTTAAGTCGAAGTGTGATATACACACACACACACATATACACATACATACGTACATACATCATACATACATACATTCATTCATTCATTCATTCATTCATTCATTCATTCATTCATTCATTCATTCATTCATTCATTCATTCATTCATTCATTCATT
>NW_022639528.1:1506743-1521227 GCF_010583005.1 Odontomachus brunneus | reverse complement strand
AACATACATACATACATACATACATACATCCATAGATACATACATACATACATACATACATACATACATACATACATACATATATACGTATTTTAAGTCGGAGTTCGAATTTTGCGAGATCCTCGCAGTCGATTGTAAATCTCAGAGTGCAATCCGTGTTGACTTCATATGTGAATTTCATATTATAGACTGAACCTTTTCTATGGTGCATTTGAGTTTTTTTGTTAACAAGTGCGCTATGTTGTTACTGTTTATACAAGAAGCGATGCGGCGAATATGTTGTTATACATTTTTATCCGAATCTCGACAATACTTGGCTTATAGGCCCAACAAGGAAGTACGTCGATTAGAGTCTATCTGTGAAATTTGCGAATCACAGACGAGATATCAAAAAGTTTTCAGGACCACATTTTAGTAATGAAGAATAACAATAGCTGAAAGCTAAGAAATAAGATCACCATGTTGATTGCAGATAATATTAAATTGTCTGTTTTTCTAGAAACCAGATAGGCTCTGGTCGCGAAATAAAAGACATGCGACGCTACTTTAAAACTGATGCACGTCCAGTTCAAGATCAAAGTAACAAAACAGATTTTTACTTATATTCGCTAAAATATATAACTGGGTTTGCAACGTTTTCAAAGTGAACGATTCAACTTTAAATAAGATAATTATAGATAAAATTGATTACAAATTAATTACAAAATACGTATTATTGTAGCGTTATATACAATCACTTGAATTTTTGCGAGTGTTCAAATTTTTGCGCAGTATTTCTTACGATTTGCGCGATTTATATTGTTTCATTATCCAATTGTTGGAGAAACTATTTGTGATACTTTATTATAAAATATTGTACAAGGCTTATAAAAATAAAGATGCTATTAATATAAATATGAAACCATGATCAGTAGTCAAGATATCATAATATTGGTCAGGATACGTCGAATGCTTTTGCCTATCTCACGACTCTTCGCAAGAGATCTGCACTATAACTTCTGCAGATTTTCAAAAGATACAAATTGTATTATCGGCTATATTGCGTATTATCTAAACAAAAATATAAAATAAAAACAATAAAAAAGTAGCCAATATTTATTTCATCGTATTTGAGAAAAGGTATATATAAAAAATTATACATTTATTATTAATGTTTCAATAAGCCGCTGTGCGACCGTGATGTCAAAGAATGAAAATATGTATGATCTGTTATTGAGTTACACTATTTGAAAAAGGAAGTCCGATGTATTATTGAGTCGTACTATAGTCTCGTTTTTTTTTTTTTTTTTATTGAGTGGTAAAGGATGTACAAAAGGTGTACTGGGTCTAAGCAGTTACGTTACTGTTATGTCAATTTGTATGTGAAGGCCCTTAGGGCCCTCACACATGAAATGACAACTGCATGTATGTCAAGTTGTGTATGGAGACCCTAAAGCCCATAACAGACTACTGACTGCACAGGCCGACCCGACTGCCGACTACGACTGCCGACTCTCAATGGACCAATCATAAGGTGCTTTCCAGTTGCGTACACTGTGTTACACAGTTTATTGGTTGCATATAAGATGTTTAAGATAATATGTGACCAATAAACTGGTTTTATGTACGTGTGTGTCAAGATGTGTTAAGCAATTGGAAAGCACCCATAGTGAGGCGCCGACTGACTGGATCGGCCGACTCGCATTTATGGCTCCTGCCCACAGGACGCGGCAAGCATTACCGCGTCCTGTGTGCAGGATCCATAAGAATTGACCAATCACTTTGAGTATCGTCGAACCGTAAGGTCGCCATTTTTGTGAATGCTCGATTGTAATTGGTCTATTTTTACGATACGTCTTACATTTCTGTTATGTCAATTCGTGTGCGGCGCCCTAAGAGAGATTACGGTCTCGATTCTCCATTAAAGAAAGTAGCGTCTCGTAGCGGAAACTTTTGAACTAACCAGCGCATCGCTCGCGCGAATAACGTGTCTTATGGCTCTCGCAGCCCAGGGTTTCTGAAACTTGTTATTGGAGTTAACGACAGTTTCGTTATCGTTGCGCAGTTTTTCTACGGTATACAAAAGCTGCGCAACGATAACGAAACTGTCGTTAACTCTAATAACGAGTTACAGAATATGGCTACTGTAGCCTTATTCTGTAACGGGAGCGGTGCACTTGGACACGGTGCATTTGGACACAGCCAATCACAGCACCGTGTGATTAGAGACATTTGTAGGGTCCCTTGGAACAGCGACTTGTGATTGGACTGTGTCCAATTGTCCCGTGTCCAACTGATATACACCCTTCTGTAACTCGTAATTGGAGTTAACGACAGTTTCGTTATCGTTGCACAGCTTTTGTATATCGTAGAAAAGCTGCGCAACGATAACGAAACTGTCGTTAACACCAATAACGAGTTATAGAATTCCAGCACTGGGATACTATTCCGTACACGCTTACCGACAACTGTCGGATAAGTAACTAGTAACTAAATGGGATCCGTGCGGTTTTGCTCTGCTTTTCCGCGGATTTTATGCGGAAATATGGAACAAGCAAAAAGCATAAGATAGTGATACCATATTGTCACCCGAAGCCAAGTATCCATCGTAAAGTCACCTGCAATCTTATTCGAGCACTTATTACGAACTATTCTCTGTTTTTCGATGTGAAATCCAACGATTGTCAGTAATTCATCGAACATTGTTGGTGACACCCGCAGATAGTTAAAATATTTTTCGTTGTCAGACAATAGCATTTCAACGATTAAATTATCACTGACTCCTTGTAACAATCATCGTTGTTCAGAAAATATGGGTCTTACCTACATTCTGCGATTTCGTCTGTCTTCTAATTTTTTGTAACAATTGTAGATATAAAATAATTTTGTCATTTTTTTCATCGTTATTTCCGTATACCTCTTTAGTTGCTTTCATGCTCGTATTAGCAGTGTGATCATAGCCATTAACATATAATTTAAAATCATATTTGCAGCAAGCAAAAACGTGGCAATCAAACGTAATAAGCCAAACTTTACAACTTTTAAATCTTCTTTCACAGATTTGTGTATGCGCTCACACAAGGAGTATATATAACGCAGTAAGCGCGTTTCGTTGATTTGGTTGTCCTAAATATTACATGGAGCACAATTTTTGCGGAAATGCGGGACGGTATAGTGATAAGTAAATATTTGTATACATTTTAAAAAATTATATTTACTTCATTCATTGCAATTTTTATTAATACGCTTCTTTTTTCAACTTATCCGTTTAATAAAAACATTTTAATCAATAAATATCGTTTACAATTAATGTTTTATAATTCCTCGTTCTGCTTTTCCGTATAAAATGCTCCATGTAATATTTAGGAGAAATAAAGCTACGGAACAAAAGCGCGGAAATGCGTAAATCTAGTTAAGTCCTAGTAACTTTGTCTTCCGTATTTCCGCATTTCCCTATTTCCGTACGCTCATGTAATCGCACCCTACCGATTTGACAGTTGTCGGTAAGCGTGTACGGAATAGTACCCCAGTGCGACGTGACATGCGATATACGACGCTTGGTATTCAATCGTCTTACTGCCATTCCAAAAAAGTTAAGCTACGCTCATTGGAATCATACGTCGCATGTCGCGTTGTACATCGCGCTGGCCTGCAAGAACCATAAGACCCGTTATTCGCGTGAGCGACGCGCAAGTTAGTTCAAAAGTTTCCGCTACGAGGTGTTACTTTCCTTAACGAGGTAGTAGTACATAAAGGGTCGGATAGGCTTAGCACCTAGACCCGTACACTTTTTTGTACACCCTTTATTCTTAATAAAAAAAAAAAACGAAGTAGTAGTACAACTCAATAATAAATACGACGGACTATTTTCTTCTTATTTAGACTACGGTGGTAAAGGGTGTACAAAAGGTGTACTAGGTCTAGACATTTCGCCTATTCGACCCGTGGTAAATGCATAAATTTGGCGTCATAAGAGTGCAAATCCATTTTTAAACCAGAACTTTTAAATCAGAATTGTCAGCAAAAAGTTTTAGGCGCGTTATTTTTGATGAACAATAATTTTCTTTAACGAAGAATATAATTCTCGAAAACTATATTATTAGTATTATTTTCGTGAATGTTACGATCCATTACCTAGTTTCTATGACTGAGGAAAGCAATCTTAAAAATTTTTTTATTAGGCCTACTTAATAAGTCAATTTTTTTATAACTTTCAAAAAGTATAATATTATATAGACATATAGTGGATCTGTGGTGAGGTTATATGGACCGCTGCATATGTAGTGGGGACGATTCTCCCCCCTATTCGTGGTGGGAAAAATCCTTCTATCTGATACGATTGTACGCGATCAGTCTCCGTGCCGCTGCTTTCTGGACGCGAGTGCACGCGAGTTCGCGAGATCGGTGCGTGATTTTCTCCAGTTCTAATGTGCTGTTATTCGCATCTGCGGAAGACATTGGTGTTAAGAGAATTAGCGGAAACGTCTTGTCGCGCGTCACATCGTGGCAGTGGGCCCATTCAATCCATTCTCAGCCCAGATCACGTTAAAGAAGATCTCCGTTAACCAGTTTTCGCAAACTTTCTCGTTTACTTTTCCGGGTACCATAGATTGGCTCTGTAAATATGCGAGCAAGGAAATCTTAAGGTACAATGCAAATTTACAAAGTAATCGATTTGCTCATTTTAGAGAGAAATATGTCTCACGGGATTATTCAATTCATATAATTATTCGAGCATAATCAAAAGTAGGTTGATAATCAAAACTAGATTTTAACACTTTTTTCCTCTACTTTCTTTCTCTCTCTCTCTTAATGAACAATAAAAACATCGTTGAAAATTAATATGTTCTTTATAATAATTGTGTTCGTAAGATAATAATAAATGGCTTTCGTTCAATTGTGCCCAAAATGTTTCTGAGAACGTAGCTTGAGAAATAAAAAGAGAATAGCTTCATTAAAAGCAACGCGGTTAATGGGCGGACCATTTACAGTTGAGTGCGGGAGTATCGGAGTGGTGATTAAGTAATGAACTTCTCTGTGAAGCACTTGATTATAAAAGAGCTACCAGGTTCGTGTGCTGCGTCAAAATATGAGATAAAAAACGCGACTACTACATTCAAATGGTAACGGCGCGCGATGAGAATCTTGGCAAAAAGCAAATCAGTTATGAAAAGGATCACCGGATTACTCATTGCATTTTCAGGATTAACATGCTGATATTCCACTCGGTAATGTAGCTGAAATGAATATGAAGCGGAAAGAAGGTCGTTTTGACTTGTATTAGGTGCGAATCTTGCGTTCACAAGTGTCCGGGCAGTGGACCGTATTATCGCGTTCCACAATTGTCAGACTCTCTACACTCTGAGAGGAAAAATATTAAAAAATAAAAAATATTTATTCAGAGAGTACTAATATAACATATCTGAATCTCTTATATAAACAGTTGTTTTAAGAAAATTTAAGATTTTTTAAGAAAATATATTTAAAAATATATTTTTATTTGGAAAACATTTTTTATTCTTGTATAAATAAATACGTTATTAGTATCCATCGAATAAATATTCTTTATTTCTTAAATATTTTTTTCAGTATAATAAAGCGCAAAAAGCTAAAATCAAAATGATATTTTTTAAAACTCTTTACTTTTACAGTAAATTCGCGCGGTTATGCAAATTGCAGATTGACATAAAGCGGCATTATACTGTGATTTCGATAAAAAAAATCAATTTTCTTCATAATTTACAATTTGAATCAAACTTAACTATTTCACACATTGTAATAATTTATAGATTGTACTAATTTGAATTAGACGAACGGGAACCGAAAGAGTAATTCAATAACACGATTTCAAGTCAATTCCCGATTTGGAAGATTGCAAGGAGAGTCGCAGCTTTCGTGATTTTAATTTTAATTTACATCGATCTCTTTTTCTATCCTCGTAATCTTCACACAATGATCGCGATCCACACCGGAATGACTTACGATCTAGAGCCGGCCCTGATCCACGACGTGATGATCGTCGAGCGATATGGCTCTCGCGCGCGCACGGATCCGCGACGGGCGACGATAAGAAACGGGCGAAGTGATAAGTGGCGCGATAACGGGCGGGTGAAATAAAGAGTTAAAAGTAAGAAAAAGGAAGAAGGAGATCCTGATGAATCTGAGCGCCAGTCAGTTTTGACAGCGAATGTCGCGGCCGATCACCGAACGACGCGTTTTCGTGTCTATGAAAAAGCCACGCGAGCACGGATACGGATACGGACACGGACAGGTGCGTGTCGATCGCGACGGGAAGAGGTGAGAGGCCGTATCTTCTCGTTGTTCCGCGCGTTGCCTTGTACACATACGCGTATGCCAGCGTGTACGCGCTCGTAACATTACGGTATCGACGTGTACCACCGTCATGGTACAGGGTGTCTCGAAAACTACTGCTAAGTCTCTCAATTTTGTAGAATTAACTAGGAATATTCAGCATTTCTTGCTTGTTAATTTTTTATTTAGTGCAAGGATCGTTTACAG
Source organism: Odontomachus brunneus (assembly GCF_010583005.1). Taxonomy (NCBI): domain Eukaryota; kingdom Metazoa; phylum Arthropoda; class Insecta; order Hymenoptera; family Formicidae; genus Odontomachus; species Odontomachus brunneus. The sequence goes on along the minus strand of NW_022639528.1, from coordinate 1,514,729 downwards.
TTAATAAAAGGGAGAAAGAGAGACAGAAAAAGAGAGGGGGAGAGATTTCTCAACTTATTCCGGCTCACAATTTTATATTCCAACAATATAACAATAGATAATCTTCCGAGAGATGATTAAAGAATATTTTTCAGATCATATTATGTCTTTCAATATAAGCGCATATCTGAAACGGAAACTTGATATCTCCGAATGCAAAAATATGATAAGCATACACGTCCAAAAAAATATAACCTTATTTTTAACTAATTCCTCTTATAAAGAATTCCCAAGAGAGAATTCTTCTAAAACCAAAAGAAAGGTATTCTAACATTGAAAAAAAGAAAGAATTCTACCTGCAAGATGCTATTTTCTTCAATTCTATATTCTAAGTAAAAGCTTTTATTGAAAGTAAAGTGTGTTTTATTAAGAATTCTATTAAGAATAACTTTCTTAAGAAAGAGATTATTAAATTTCTTTTGATGAAAAAAGTCATAACATTATGCCTAGAATATTTGCCTTTTAATTTTAGAAGAATCCTCTTAAGGCCATATGCAAGAAGATTTAAGGATAAGATTATACTTTTGTGAATATAATATTTCGAACGTACGCGATATACACAAAAACCAGAAGTAGAGATAAGATAGCGGCGAATCGACAGAAATGAAATAATTACAGATCAAGAAATAAAGTTTAATTCTTATAATTTTAAGCGAGTGGCCATTTATTATCAGCGACCCGTCGCCATTTTTCTGGTGTACTCTGTATTTGATAAACTCGTATCTCTAATGCTACCGCGCATTTTTGTTCGGTGTTGTAATCGCGATATCGGTTTTAATTGTCTTCAAGGTACACCAGACGGGCTGCTTGCGCAATTCATTAAAGGTGTCATGTTTCATTTGTTGTGGAACACTTGCTGTGTTTCACGCTCACTATCTTTATGGCGAATCGCGAATCTTTAACAGAGCTGTTACGAATACGCGATAGTAATAGTAAAATATGTAGCATATGTAAAAGGAAGAGCATAATGTAATAATAGAATAATGTGAGATAAAATAATAATATGATAATACAATAACGAGGGAATAATATCGTAATAGCGTTCAAATCGGTGATTAAAAATGGAATTTAAGTAGGGGATTGCTTTATTTAATTGAAGCAATTCTCTTAACGTTAAAAACGTCTCGCTACTTTCACTGCGTTATACTTCAATGCTCGCGCCCAGTTATTACGTTTTCTCATATCGTGATCCTATAACATGCAAAATGAGGAGTCAAACGCGTTGTATATACGCATATAATTATATACTGAGTTCGGTTCTAATGAAGTTATTTTCCAAAGAATTTTATTCTCTCGCCGTTACGGCTAATGAAGGTAGAACAGGCCGCTAATTGTAAGCTATATTTTTTGACCGGATGATTGAACAATCAGGTTTGGGAGAGAGCCGTTTCTCGCCAATGCTGTCGAACATAAATGTCAAATGTCAAAGACATGGAAAACGGCAGGTATCAGTTGCGCGACGTCTCCTTCGACATTTTCTTCAAAGAAAATAATTGATTGTGTTGCCGCGTTTAGTTAGTCATCGGAGGCGAGAAGAAAGAACAAATGTGTTAACGAGCTAGAAGAAAGCAAACGAGGCGATATTTTTAAGAGAAAACTTCTTTATCTCATCAAATGATATACATACAAAGGAAAAAAAATTTCGTGCTTTCGAAATCGAGATTCGAGAAAGTTGTTTCTCAATGCGACCGGTGATTTGAGTTCAATGTTGGATATTAATCTATAAGAATTTTCTTTGACTAAAGTAATCGACAAATCAATAACCAAATTTAATCAATCGTCATATAGGAAATTACAAATAATTTTATTGATTTATGAAATTAATTATTAATCGAATTTTTGTGATTGATTATACATTGATTAATAATTTTTTAATTCGTCAATTAATAATAAAATTTTATATAGGGTGGCACAAAAAAACGAACTAGTTTTAAAAATTCATAACTTGTTAAATTTTTCTTTTCCTTTTTCTTTTCAGATCTTATAAAGGAGATAAGGGAAAATAATTATGGAAAGATACACGATTGCCCAGCGAACAAAAATAATAGAATTTTACTTTCAAAATCAACATTCGATAATACAGACACAATGAGACTATTGCCACTATTTCAATATAAGAAATCTGCCTTCCCTTTCCATGATTAGACGATTGTTGGAATGGTTTCAGCAGCAGGGTTCAGTAGGGGATCTGCCAAGAGCCGGAAGATCACGCATTGCTCGAAGTAAAGAAATGTTTGTGGGTTCTCCTCGACACTTTCCCGTACACGTTGAATATTCCTTTCACTCGCGCCACCCTATATATAGTAATTCGTCAAATTTGATTATTGATTTACCGTTCATTTTTTGGTTTCAGTTAAATTATTTTAGTTTATTTTAATCAAAGAAAAAGTCAAATTTAGAGAAGAATTAAAAAAGCTAGTCAAATTTAAGAGTTGTTTTATTTTAATCGAAGAAAGATCAAATTATTTAAATTTATTTTGGTCAAAGATAATCAGGTTATTTTAGTTTATTTTAGTTAAAGAAAGTCAAATTTGAAAAAATTAGGAAAGCAAGTCGAATTTAAAAAGAATTGGTTTATTTTAATCGAAGAATTATTTTACTTTATTTTAGTCGAAGAAAGTCAAATTATTTATAGTTTATTTTAGTTAAGGAAAATATGTATTTTAGTCAAAAATAATTTTATACAGTTAATATCTAACATTACTTGAGTCACTAGCTCGTTGTATGATTTAGATTTGCAATTGTTTAATCCTCAATCGTGATGAACGATCGGAACCACGGAATTGTTACGCGTCACCGGTAATTTGCATTTAATCTGGTGAGCCGACTCGCCACGGGCCGAGGAGAACGGTGTTTACGAAATTCATAACAGCTTAGTCAGGAGTTGCGAGGCGATGCCAACGACCTGCAAACCGAAACCACCTGCGCTGTTCGCTCACCCACACTGACCATCTAACTGCCCACGTTGTGTGTAATCAACACCTCTGTTATCATTCGCGTGTTTTAGTTTTGACATTTCGCTGATTTGCAAGATAAAAATATTGGTGACGCACACACGAGATACTTAATCGTGTGTCCATCGTGATTCCTGTGCAAACAGCAGTTTACACGATGCCTTGGCGAAAGAGTTCCTGGTGAAAAAGCCACTCTCCGTGTGTCTACTTTGAGAGGAAAGGTACTTAAAAAATAAAAATATTTATTTTGTGTATCAATAACATGTTTACTAAAAATCAAAATTCTTTTATTTTAACAGAAAAAACAATCGCTTTTGTAAAAAGCTAAGATTTTAAGAAAATGTATATTTTCTTATTTGAGCAATATTTTACATCAATATAAGTGAATATATTATTGATACTCACGGAATATAAATATTTTTTTATTTCTTAAATATTGTTCCTTTCAATGTAATAACACTCTGACAATGAGAAAAAAATACTGGAAAATTTCTTTGTGGGAGATATAATAAAAATTTATTTCATAGAAATAAACTTTATATCCCACAAATAAATTTTTAAGTATTTTTTTTTAATGTACTACTCTCCCGGTAGAGTGTAGTGTTAGACATATACAGAATACCTTGCACCAAGGTGAAAAAATCAAACATATAATTCGTAAATTCGGGTGTAGACTCGCAAAAGTCATACTGACGCAGAAGACGATTTATTCGCTTTCTAGCGTTCGCAATTGCAATGTGACGCGGCATTTTTGAGAAACAATCTGTATAAATGTCGAATCACATTGGATGAAAATTTAACGTGAATAATGATATCGCACACGGCTTTGCGTCACATTTTCTGACCGTGTATCCGTGTACGATATTGCACAACGTGAATCGGCAGAAGTGATGTTTCCCTGAAAGAGAAGCGTCTGATGGTAAACGGTTTGTGACGTGCGTCTCGTGGCAACTTTTCGTGAAAATATTTTATACTAATAAAATCGCGAATCTCAAAAATATGACGCGATATGTCAGGTATTGAAATTGACCATCGGCGGTATCGCTTATCTACTTGGAATTTTAGAATCCTCTGATGTGATCTTAGATCAGAATTCACGATTGCAGTTCGTCGTGTGCGATCATGACTTCGAGATCACTACGGAACGTATCCTTAGATTCACCTCCAATCACAGAATATTCAGAGTTCCAAATTTGCATAATATATAAAGAATTTTGAGTAAAACTAAATATTTCAATTCAAGGAAATAAAAAAATATTTTGGCTAATTGTTTTTGAGACCTGTGTCATTATTCGAAACTCGTCTCAAATGAAATAATCAGATTTGAATTCAGAAGTGGATTAAAGTTTTTCAGTTAAATCGTGTTTGGAAATATGAGTGTTGCATATATACTGAGAAAAGAATACTTGAAAACTTATTTATGAGATATGTTTATTTCTATGAAATGAACTTTTCATATTTTTCTTATTCTACACTGAAAATTTATTTATGAAATACAAAGTTTATTCAGAGAAATACATTTTATATCCTATATAAATAAATATCCTATATAAAGAAATTATCAAGTACTTTTTCTTAGTATAAAATTCAAATAAAAAACTTGAATCTAACTCTGGATAAAAATCTATGTATCTTATATGAGACAAGTTTCAAGTGACAACAATTAATACGGGCCTGCAATTTAAAGAACAATATAAGAAAGTCGCACTCCGCAGATTTTTCGACTGAAAGAACTAGACTCGAAGTCGCCACGACGGGAAGAGTTGAACATCTTGTACACGGAATATTAAATCGGCATTATTTCTCATCTAAAACGAAAGGAGCCAGGCGGGCGGTTGAAACGCTAAGTGTCGCGTATAAAGCGACTTGGACACGATTTACGACCTCGACATGATCGCGTGGCAAACGGGACGTTGTCAGCCGGTGTCGAGGAAGATAGAGCATGGCTTTGTTTAAGGCAAAGTTACGTAAACGCCGTTTTCGTTTGAGGCACGCAATTCTCGGAGTGCAAGAACGAGACGTTGCAGTACGGGAAGGTGCGCGATTAGGAGGAGGAGCAGGAGGAGATAAAAAGATTTCGCGTAACTGAAAACGTGTCATTCCGTGAGCGCAGTCGCGTTTCGCACGCTCGTCTCGGCCGCGAGACGTTGATTTTGCAAGATGTTGCAAAAATAAGCATATACCTGGTGAAGTAAGTATGCGAGGAGTCGCGCGATATGTGCTCTACCCGTGGCGGATTCTACGGCTACGTATTCTACGAAGACTGAAGTTGCACCCGGTGTAACATGTGGCCGGCAGATACTTTTATTTTCTCTCGCGCCGCGCACCATCGGCGAATCGCGAGATTGCAATTACCGCCGCGTGCCTCTCCTTGCCGTGGTTCTCACTCGACTTATCTAACGTCAATACTGCGGTCCGATTATTGGTCGTGTGTTGTCATTCAACAAGCACTGATTTAATTCTTTTCCTGCGATACGTGGCTATTGTCCTCTGTTACGTGTCCCGTCCTATCTGCTGCGAGATATCTCAGTCGGTGAGCAACAACGCAACAAAACAATCGTTTAACTTGCATCTCGGAGAAGCGATCGGGTCTGAGCATTTCTTAACGTCGTCGTCCTCGCGCTCATTCTTTAAACTATAATGATTTAAACTATAATAATTTAAAGAATGAAGAAAAAGACCTAATATTAAATACCTCGTCATAAATTCAGCGTTAATACTGTCGTTAAATGTAACAACGAATTTCGATTAAAATATTTTGTAAGGGTCTTTGCAAGGATCTTTATAAGGATCTCAGAATTATTCCATCACATACACACAGGATACGTTTAAAAAAAAAATACAATTCAAGTATGTTCGCGACTTTCAGCAGACAACGCAAAGATATCTTACAAGCATCTGAAAAGCATATAAAATAGTAAGTAAGATGTCTTTTAGACGTCTCTGAAAAAGCGTCTTGTAGATTCATGCTATCTGTTTTTGCTTCGATGTAGAATCGTAGAAGATTAAAAGAAACTCGCTTGCCTTCTCAATCTGTCGAGTCTCGAAGCTAAGCTTCATAATGAGAACGTTGTCCCATCACTGCTAACGGAGCCTACCTATGATTTATTCACGCAGGACCGAGAATGCCGCTGTTCAAGCCGCGGGCCACGCCGAGATCGCCGATAACGGAGAAAGCTGCGAACGGCGTACAACAGCAGCAGCAACAGCAGCAGCAGCAGCAGTATCAGCAACAGCAGTATCGGAACCATCATCATCACCAGGTCGGTGACAATAATCATGACGGTGCGAGCAGTAACGGTACCGGTAATCGGCCAAGCAATAGCGCGGCACGATCGACTATTTCGCCAATTGCCCCACCCGAGTACGACGATGTGATGAGAGGGTCCAGACCCCCGAAATCGTCGCTGGTCTTCCACTGCCAACTGGCTCACGGCAGTCCCATGGGTTTGATATCGGACTTCAGCAACGTCCGCGAGCTGTATCAGAAGATCGCTGAGTGCTACGACCTGCCCGCGGAAGAGGTGAGCATGTCGTCGAGAAGCTGGAGAGGGTGCTTAAAGAGAAACGATTTGGTGGATCACGAGGTCCCGACAATAACCTCCTCCTCGTGAAATAAAGCAAAAATGTCGACTGGGAGTGTTTAAATGTTAAAGAAATTGATAATTGAATAAATAAGTCAGGAAGTGATATAGTCGAGCGTGAGTTCAATTTTCGACGTCGAAATCCAAATGTGACCTCAACGAAGCCGTTATCGATTTTTGAAATAAGTAAATAAACAAGAAGATGAGAAGAGAACAGACAAACAAGAACCGCTGGTCTTACAGCTGATCTTTATTGAAAGTCCAATTATACACATACATGTTACGCTGAGAAAAAATATTTGAAAATGTATTTATGGGATATAAAGGTTATATATCGAGGAACTTTATATCGCAAATAAATTTTCAAATATTTTACTCTCTTAGTGTATAATAACTAAAATTACAATGTCACTCAGACGAACGTTTTGATTACACTTTGGACTATCTTCAGCAAAAAGGGCCTTCCTGGATGATTAGATAAATAAATGTTAGATAAAAGGCACTCGAAGATATTTTTATAAATGCAACAGATGTGTTTGGAAGAGTGAGATTATGTGACAATACGAGATAAAACTGGCGAAGTCAACGATAATGAGACATCATGCGGCACAACTGGGATCAGAGACTTGGTCAGTTCGTTGCAGCGCACAGCTGCAAGAGCAGTATGCACGTACAAACGCAGCACAGCATTTCCAGCGCGGAACACCCCACGTTAGTTAGGGAGAAACGACACCGGACGCAGGAAACGGCGGTCACGGACCGTGGCTTCTCGACGACCTGGCGGATATGTCCCGGCGAGAGAACCGCGTATAATTCGACGTGTAATGACGCGGTGTAAACGCGATAGCCGCGATGTAAGCGGGTCGCTCATAGCCGAGCTCGTTATGGCTCGTTTGAAGCCTCTTCACGTAATTTCTCATTGGATGTCGGCTGCGACAATCGTCCCCACTAGAAGTGCGCTTTATCGAGGAGGGAGGGTTAACAAAAAATTGGTATTAAAATAAAATGAAAGATAAATTAACGTAGATGTAACTTACACATAGAGAGAGAAGTCAAAAGAAGAAATCAAATTTGCACCACGAAACATAAACATAGTCTTGTTTTTGTTTGTGATACAAGAAACATAAAAAAATATTATATTTAAAAAATAAAAAAATTAGCCTCTAAATCGTTTCTCACACGTTCTTCAATTATATCACTTAAAATCTCGTCACTTGTATTATATCAAAGTTGAACTATATATTAAATGATTAATTAAATTAAAACTAACAAAACGAAGTGAATTTATATTATTTTTGTAAGTATATTATTAAGTATATGTATGTATATATATATATATATATATATATATATATATATATATATATAGAGAGAGAGAGAGAGAGAGAGAGAGAGAGAGAGAGAGAGAG
>NW_022639528.1:1483704-1506184 GCF_010583005.1 Odontomachus brunneus | reverse complement strand
AGAGAGAGAGAGAGAGAGAGAGAGAGAGAGAGAGAGAGAGAGAGAGAGAAAGAAACATACTAAGTATAGCGGAAATTAAACGAATGTTTCACTTTCCATAGATTCTCTTCTGCACGCTAAATACACACAAAGTGGAAATGACAGAGCTGCTGGGTGGACAAATCGGCGTGGGTGATTTTATATTTGCGCACAAAAAAGGTAATCTACATCTTAGATATCGCACAAATTATATCTCAGTAAACAGACCGTTCAATTTACACGAAGAGATGACTCAGACTTTCTGTCAAACCAAGAGAAATCAAGATGACTAATTTTTCATTGATATATTCAAAATAAAAATCTAATAAAAAACTTTTGTTGAAAGTATATTTTTGTATGGAAATGAAAAGAAATGGGATATATAATAATAATAATTCTCATAAAATGACGCACAGGTCGACCGAAAGAGATCGAATTGGTGAAGACGGACGATGCATTGGGCCTGACAATCACCGACAACGGCGCTGGTTACGCTTTTATAAAGCGTATAAAAGAAGGCTCCGTGATCGACAGGATAAAGGTGATTGAGGTAGGCGACCATATCGAAAGGATCAACTCGACCAGTCTTATCGGCAGACGACATTTCGAGGTAGCGAAAATGCTCAAGGAGATACCGAAAGGTTCGACGTTCACGTTGAGATTGGTGGAACCTCAGAAAAATGGCTTCGGCAGCATTGGGCCACGCAGTGATCTCAGGAAAGGAAAGAAATCTGGTTATGGGTCCGGCAAGGAGACCCTGAGATTCAAGGCTGACGGCAGCGCGCAAATCATAGCAAAGGTGCGTGTTATAAAAAGAAAAGGAACCTGAAACTGTTATAAAAAGAAAAGGAACCTGAAACTGTTTAAAAAAATTATAAACGGTTAACTTTAAATCAAAGGATATTAATTCCTGAATAAATAGATAAATAAATAAATAATTGAACTTACAAAGTGCTTAATATAATCAAGAACGACAAAATTGTCGAAGACGAGTTTTTTATTGCTTATACAATTTTTATTTCTATTTTCATTGTTCAGGTCGACGATGCTACCGCGATAGGCGTCGAGAAGATCAACACCATCTTGGAGAGCTTTATGGGGATCTACGATACGGAACTAGGTATGTTTAATTTCGACATTGAAAACTTATTGAAATACCAATCGGTTGTTACTTCTGATTTATGCGCAGCCACGCAAATCTGGGAGCTCGCCGAAGGCAAGTGCAACAGTATAGACTTCGCCGAGGCGATCGACAATTCCGACTTGGAGGCTTTCGGCTTCACTGACGACTTCGTCATCGAGTTATGGGGTGCTGTGACAGATGCCCGAGCTGGCCGACACCGATGACGCGAGGATCGATGACGATCAGTACCCCGATATGTTGAAAAGGGAGAAAGAAAGAAGGAGGTTGCTTGGAAAGAAACGCAACTTGAATGTTTTGCGAGACATTCTAAACTCGGTGAAATAATCGGTGAATTCATCGGTTTCCCGATGAACAGTGCTTTTTCAAGTGGAAGAAGATACACTGATGTACCAGTCGCTCACTCGCATGTTACCATGATTTTAGATGTCTAATTCTCGGAGCACGTTTCTCTTTGCTCCTTGAGACATTCAAGATTGCAAATGTATCGCGGGAATCGAGAGTTTAGCATTGAACGCGCGGCAGAAATGTAGGCTGATATTCGCAATACTCCACGTCGCTTTAGAATTATCGTATAGTGCATTGTGTCATACGGCAAGCGCAAACTCGAATTGCCAAGAAGAAGAAATAACGAAGAGCTTTTGGGGAGAATGTGCGCTAAGAGAAAAAATTTTAGACCTTGTATAACGCGACGAAGCTTCGGTAAAAGCATGTTTGGTTTTATACATATAAATAAATAGAAAAATTATATATCATTTCATTATTAAAATTTATCAATATATTATTAAAGAATAAACGAAATATTATTAAAATTGTTTAAATAAAGTATTAATGAGTTTTATTAAGTTACCGAAATTTATTTCAATAATATATAAAGTATTTTCTTAGGCATACTTTCTCTCTTTTTTCGTTGAATTTTCTTCATAGTCAATATGTTTTAGTTGTATCGTTTAATTGCATATAACTGTTAAATAATATATAGTCCCGTTTAATTTTTAAACCATTATTTCCTGGAATGTTTTTCTCTCCGTTTTTTTCCTGGTGTAGGCATTAAAGACTTTGCAATTCTCGATGCATACCTAATTAGCTGATAAGAGGGACGATGACGAATGTGTTTATCGGGTTCCACGCGTCGTTTTGCATGTTACATAATTACACAGTGCAGTAATAAGGATGTTACTATGCTTGAGGTCGATTTCGGTTTCCTCGAGGTCGCGAAACAACTCTAAACCGATATCGATCTACGGCCACGCGGAAAACAATTTAATCTTAGTATTAATATTAATTACTCGAAAGGCTGCATAAACATGTTGATTGAATCGTCACATTGGTATCAATATCATCGATGTTATTCTGTCGTGAGCAGATTAATATTCATTAACAACGGGTATTCGAGAGACATCTGTTAGACGAGTGAGAGGAACGCATTAATATATTTCGATATATGTAAGCTCTCAAAAAATTCATGATATATAAGATTAAGTTGTCTAGTGTTATTTAGCGTTGATAAATAAAAAAAATCTTTGTAATAAACACACGTTTCCCATGTACACGCGGTTATCCGCAACGATATACCCGCAATATCTCCGTGATATTGATATTTATGGACTATTATACGCAATTTTCAAGAGGGCTGATAGTTTACGTTCGTTATCAGACGAAGATAACGGTGGAATTAGTCTCACATTATAGCGTATATTGTATCTACTATATAACGCACAAATTACACAATTTTAGTGCTTGTGTGTTGTTCGGTCTTGGAAAATTTATATTGTAAATTAACGTCTTATCCTTTCTTACAAATATCCTCATTAAATTAATCAGCCGGTTGTGTTATCTTTAGCTCGTTTATCATATCTGTATGCGGAATTATCAAAACGTCGCGTGAGGATTTGATATCAAGAAATGCAAATCAGGAGGAAAACATGTTCTTATGAAACGTTCTCGCTTGTTATTCTGCCAGATCATTCATTAATGTTTTACCTATGCTAACGTTTAATTATGCGAACTTGCTAGAGCTGACTATTTTCACTATTGCAGGACAAACACGGTAGAAGAGAAACGTTTTTCTGATAAAATGCCGTATCTTATCAATGCAGACAGAACCGTTTTATAAGATTTCAGTGCTTTGTAGGTATCCTATTTAATCTCATATACTCTATTAGTATTTTCTATTAAAGTCTACACTGAGAAAAATACTTAAAAAATAAAAAATATTTATTCGACGGGTATTAACAACATATATATGTATTAATGTACATATTTTTACATTAAAAAAAATTTTCTTTCAGACGAAGAAATATAGATTTTCCTAAAACATAGTTGTTTTTCATGAGAGCAATTGTTTATTCTATTAAAATAAAAGAATTTAGATTTAAATAAATATGTCATTAATATTCACAAGCGAATAAATATTTTTTATTTTTCAGATATTTTTCTCAGTGTACTAGTACAGATTTTAAAATAATCGACTGTGGTTGGTCAATTTCTTACGACTTAAAAATTAAAGCAAGGTTGTGGACAAGGAGTTAATCGTTACCTAAAATCCTATGTCTTGAGCAAGGGTGAGTAATATGCGCGGCAGGAAGATATTATGCACAATTCTACACATAATATGCATAAAATGTATTATGTGCAGAAAACGCGCAGAATACGCAGAAAACGCGCAGAATATGTAGAAAATGCAGAAAACCCCCACTTTAACCTAAAATAATATTTCTTCCTTCAATATATAGTTCTAGGCAGCTTGCACTTTGCCTTAATACTACTCCATGATTTGAAAAGAGATATTACACACCATCGAAACGGTACAATTTCGCCAAAAAATAAGTAGTTCGAAAAAAATCCTAAGAAGATGTACGTACCCCCAAACGGTCGAACCAAGCCTTCTAAAATAACCTACCCAGTCAGAAATGAAAAATCGAATCGACGTCGATCCGACTTTTCATTTCTGTTTAGGGGTATGGTCCAGCGGGCGCTGCAAATGCTTTGTAGCGTTTTTACTTCTTTCTCTTTTTTCATTCGATCCGAGGAATAGAACAAGAGGCAGAAACGTTGCGCAGCATTTGTAGTGGTTGTTGGACTGCACCTTAGGTATGTACAATCCTACTCGCTACTCTTGAATCAGTTTCATTAATACATCTGTATATAGATATAAAGAAATTAAAAAATGGAATACAGCAATAAACTAGATTCACAATTTTATGTTTTTCATGATCATGGGCAAATATTTATGCTTTGTCTTATATACAAAACAGTTATAAAGCCAACCAAGCAGAATATTTTATTCTGATTGGTTGTCGTAATATTTACAACTATTTACGACCACGCTTACGCAAATGTAGAATAGTTCTAAAAGAAATTTTATGCAGCAGAAAACCTCATTTAGTTATCTACGCAAATTACTCGAGTTTTCTGCACATAAAACTTCTCGAGTTTTCTGCACATAAAACGTGAAGTATTATGTGTACCCCTCATCTTGAGTTAACACGTTACTGTTCGCGCGGAAGGACACGAGTTCGCTCGAATCAAAACGTCGACGCGCAAAGCGATCCGCCCAGTTAGTGTCCACGCTTCGAAGCGCGAGTGTTTGTGTCGGGAAGGAGTTTATAATTTGCAGTATTTCCGATATACAAACATTAATTATACTGCGTCAATGTCTACATTTGAAACCAGATAAAAACTTCAGTTAGAAGATAAGAGTATAATCGAAGTACGGAAAACTAAAGCAAATAGAGCGGCCTATACTTAACCTCTAACACCGTGGAATTTGCATAGAATTCATAAATATATGCTTATTGCCGAATAAACATGGCGTTTGTGTTAAAAAGTGCCAGTGGGATATTTTTGCGTTTGAACGGCGGCTCGCGAATAATTCAGAGCCATGTAAATATATCACGGGTAAATATGAGTATTACGACGCTATTATCAGATGCCACTTAAAGTCACTTAACCCTACGTCATTGCTGCAAAGTTATTTTGATTGTCTCGCACTATAGGATATCATAGCGAAGAATGATTTTATTTTGCATGTATCCTCTATAGTCTGTCTTATTTACAAAATCATGTGCAATTATGTTTGCGATTTTGTAATATATTGCAAGACATTATTCAGATATAATTCATTAGTTAATTTCTTTTTATTTCTTTATATATACTTTATATATACTTTATATATCTCAGTCAGTTTTATATTTATGATTTTTCACTCTTCTATGGCCTTTATTCTGAATTCTTTTTATCGATAAAAGTGTCTCTAAATCAGAAATCTTATAAGCGACATTTAGAAACATTTTTATCGCTAAAAAGGAATTCTATGTGAATAATGGTTTATTTCTTTCTTAATATATTTTATTCTCTTAACATTACTTTATATCTCAATTTTGCAAGTATTAATTTGATACATTCTATTTTTAAATAATAACATATGTTAGTTATATGTTAGTGTTATGAAATACTTTTATGAGTAAGATTCAAATAAATTGTTTGATAGATATGCAGTGTTAAGTTCTCTATCAAAGCAAATATTCCACAAGCGGAAGAGGAAAGTGAAAAAGACAGTAGAAAAGCACCAGTGGGAGATGGCAAAGTATTCAAAAATATAGAAGAAGTTGTTTCTGACATACCTAATGGAGCCAAACTGTTGGTTGGTGGATTTGGTCTCTGTGGCATCCCAGAGAATTTGATAGCAGGTATACTAAATAAGGGCTCCACAAATTTAACAGTGGTCTCAAACAATGCTGGAGTAGAGGACTTTGGACTAGGCATACTGTTGAAGGCACATCGAATCAAAAGGATGATTGCATCCTATGTTGGTGAAAATCCAGAATTCGAAAGGCAATATCTCAGCGGACAAGTAGAGGTTGAATTAACGCCACAGGTAAAGTTCTGCACGGGAATGTAAAAAAAAGATATCAAGTTACGGATAATTTGTCTCATTAACTTCAATGCATTTATATTTTATAGGGCACTTTAGCGGAGCGCATTAGAGCAGGAGGCTCCGGTATTCCAGCGTTCTACACCCCCACAGCTTACGGCACTATCGTGCAAGAAGGCAACGTGATCGTCAAGTACGACAAGGACGGTAATGCGGAAATATCGGGCGAACCGAGAAGCGTGAGCCAATTCAATGGACGGAACTACGTGCTGGAAAATGCCATCACCGGCGACTTCGCACTCGTGAAAGCGTGGAAGGCCGACAAAGCAGGCAATCTAATCTTCCGAAAATCCGCCAGGAACTTCAATCCGGTGATGTGCAAGGCGGCTAAGGTGTCAATCGTCGAGGTAGAGGAGATCGTGGAAATCGGCCAGTTAGATCCTGATCAGATTCACTTGCCTGGCATTTTTGTAGACAGGATTGTAAAAGGCTCTTTCGAGAAGCGTATCGAGGTGCGTGTTTATATTTAGCTTTATCGGCATTGCTACATCGTTAGGCATATCTAGTTATGCAGATTTTTTCTATTTGAATTTTATTTTTCTATCTTTGTAGAGACTTTCAACCAAACAAAGCGTGAGGCCAAAGAAGGTGACTCCTGCTAGCAAAGCGAGGGATAGAATCATTAGGCGCGCTGCACTCGAATTTAAGGATGGAATGTACGGTACGGAATAAGGTTAAGGATTAGAATATCTGGATTAGAAATGGATTAATCTTGAAAATATAGTAGAACTTTCTTGCAAGAATAATGCTTGACAAGGTGGAAATTTTTACAGCAAACTTGGGAATTGGCATACCCGTGCTTGCTAGTAACTACATCCCGAAGGGTGTGAAAGTCACATTGCAGTCGGAGAATGGTATTCTCGGGTTAGGCCCGTTCCCGGACGAAAGCGAAGTCGACGCCGACCTTATCAACGCTGGCAAAGAAACCGTCACTGTTGTACCCGGTGCTTCTTTCTTCGGTAGTGAGGACAGCTTCGGCATGATTAGGGGGTGATTATTTATTTCAACTCGACTGTGACGTCAAAAAAAAAAGGCTATATATGATTGTACTTCAGAGGACACGTCGACCTGACTATCCTCGGTGGCATGCAAGTGTCGGAGGTCGGAGATTTAGCCAACTGGATGATACCCGGCACGATGGTTAAAGGAATGGGTGGTGCTATGGACCTCGTTTCTGCGCCAGGTACGAAGGTGATTGTGACTATGGAGCACAAAGCCCGAGACGGAAGTCCGAAGATCCTGAAAAACTGCACCTTGCCTATCACAGGTAATCGCTTAACGTACATCATAATGTTTCGTTTTGTATCTACATCATTATCTTTCAATACTTTGTTATTTGATAATATTGTACTTTGTAATATTTCTATGTTGCTTACGCCTCTATAATTTTTGTCTATATCTTTCCCCAGGTCAACAATGTGTAGACTTGATTATCACAGATCTGGGGGTATTCGAAGTAGTGAAAGGAGAAGGTCTCAAGCTTATCGAGATCGCCGCCAATGTCGACATCAGCGAGGTCGTTAGTTCGACGGGTTGCGAATTTGCTGTCGCCGATGATCTGAAGGAGATGGGACAAGTGGAGGCCGATGATTCGTAAATTGTAATATATTACACAAATTAAGCAATACGCACGAGATGAAGTAATTTAACACCTCGCTGATTGCCTGAAAGTAAATTGTAATATCTCTTATAAAATATTTTTTATTAATTTTTTTGATTAAAATATCTTTTATACATGGTTCTTAACCATGATTCCATAAGGAATGTTGTTGAAACTATTTAAGTAAATATGTAATATAAATGAGAAAGGTTTACTAATTACGTTAATTGCCAGCAATTTTAATTTGCATAATATTGTCAATAGACATTCATACTTTGTGCAATATATTGTAACATAAAAATTAAACTAAACCGCCGTACACGAGAGAAGTTGGTCTATATAATAGGCATGCGTTATTTTAATAGCGTTGTGCACGATGCATATAAATGTGTTTTCTAAGTGTACAAATGTTTTTACACATGGTTGCTAAAACGTTCAGATTTTATGGCGTGTGTCACGATTGCGAAAAAGTGAAATCATGTTATACACGCGA
Organism: Odontomachus brunneus; assembly: GCF_010583005.1. NCBI lineage: Eukaryota > Metazoa > Arthropoda > Insecta > Hymenoptera > Formicidae > Odontomachus > Odontomachus brunneus. Next base: position 1,497,996 of record NW_022639528.1, on the reverse strand, counting down.
TGATTATAAACGCTACAGTGATGAATGAAACGATTTTGTAATATATGCTATAAAATAAAACTTTTTAATATTTTCAGCCTGCGTTTTCTTCTTAATCTATATTAACTTCGCAATATATATATATATATATATCTACAATAAAATTTATATACATTAAAATTTGAAATCAGGTAAGAAATGCAACGCGATAGTCGTATTTTTTAGAGCTTAACGATGAACATGCACTTCACGAGTCATTATTCCCTGAACTTAGCCTTCACTCTGGCGGGTAACGGTAACAAATACAACACGCTATTCAATATGATGAGACCGACGGCGAATGCCAGAGAAATCAATAAATTCAAGTCCACGTTCAACACTTCGGAGATGTTTTCACCCTCTCTGGTGAAACGCTCGATCAGGTAGGTCTTGCCGTCAGGATATCTGCAGAGTTCAGGAATGCCCGGGCAGCTGAAGCTTTCATTGTAAGGTAGATTCGACATGGTGGGCATGTCGATAACCAACTGGTTTAGCGCCAACGAGGCGTATCTGGTGGGCAACGCGGTTGATACCATCGCTAACCAGTAGGGCAGGTTCTTGAGACTGCGAACGGCACCTGACGCGATTACTAGAGATAGCAAGGTCATATACAAAACCGTGATCGCCCCCGTTATAGGTCGTCCGACCACCATAAGAACAGCCACGGTTACTTGTTCGGCTGCCACGTAACTGGACCACAAAATACCGCAGGCATAAGCCCACGAGGAGATGTCCAGTTCTAGGATGGGAATCAAGATGCCAATTGTTATCAGAGTCGATATGAAACTCATGGGTAGACTCAGCAGGGTGTACGCTGTCAAGAACATGGCGCCACCATAGAGACCTTCCCGCTTCTCTTGATAGTATCTCGCACGAAAACCTGGAACTGTGTTTTGATTAACGACACGATGAAAAGATAAAATATTGTTCTGTAAAAGAGATTATAGAAGAACGAGTTGTTGTCGATTTTCCTTTTAGTTGACATATTTTTGTGATACTTACACAAGAGCGAGGTTGCGGCTATTCCAGCTACGTAAAATAACGTCAAGACGTTGAAGATTAAACCACCGGTCTGTAAAAATATTCTCGACTGTACGGGACTTGAGTGCGAGTACAGTATGCTCATTAGGGCCACTAGAAACGGTAACAGCAGCAGGCGAGCAGCAAAGTGTCCTAGGCCGGTTTTATTAAAGGAGAACGTAGCGGCCATACCTCTCCTAAATGTAACAATGTGGCTGTGATTAATCTCTATAAAGTATATCGAAACGCAGCGACCTTAATTCCCTCGATAAACTCTTTGACAGATTTAAAGAGTGTATTTCTTTAGAATATTTCATTTAAAGATTATCGCGAAGATATAAGTTGCAATTAATAATTTCCTTTGTAATTTTTCCAAGAGAAAGAATGAAAAAGGGAAAGAATATTTCCTAAGAAAAGAATGTTAAACTCGTTGAGGAGTTTTTTTATCGAAATTAGTCGTTCAACCGAGGAGGAAACTCACAAGTATAGCGCTAAAAGGGTCGAGAAGCAACCAGGCTTGATTCCGCGACCTAATCCTTTGTGCATGATGCCAAGGGCCGTATCTTTAACGCTATGTGGCACTTGCGGGGCTTCTTTCATGTAGAGCATACCATCCACCTTGAACTTTTCAACTAAGACGGATATCTGCTGATTAGACTCCAGAAAGCGATCTCTGGAGCGACGATCGACCGTCGACAGGCATACTAAAAAAATCATATAATTCCAATATAACGCTCAAACATACTGTTATCACGATTAAGTCACGAATAGTTCTAACAACACTCACGATAATACATCAACGGGTTCTCCAGTTCCGGGCATGGGAAGCCAATGTAAGTAAAGTAATCTAACATACTCCTGGTGGGTCCGGAGTAGACTACTGCTCCCAAGCACAGCAGCGTCACGCGACTAACGAAGGGCAACACGTCGGACCTGGGTGTCTCCATGGTGAGCACAACGATGGAGCCGCGTCTAGTGGCGTAGGACCACAACATCGAAACGATGAGGTATGTGTTGAGTGGATCGGTGTCCCAGGTCGGCTCATCCAACAGTAGCAGAGTCGGATCTTTCGCCAGCTGCACGCCCAACATCAACCGCCGGTATTCCGGCCTGGTGAGATCGTTCACCGATCTGTTGGCCACCTGCGACAGCGCCAGATCAGCCAGGGTCTGCCGTACTCTGGCCTCGCGGTTGTTCAGATTGGCGAGCCACGTGGCGTACGTCAGGGTCTGGCGGACCGTGAGGCTCGGCAACAGATGACATCTATGTGCTACGTAGCCGCCGTGACGTCGGAACAGTTCCGGCGTCAGTAAGTTGCCATTCAGAGTGACCCTCCCTCTCGTTTCACCCTCTGCTCTTCCGGCTGAAGCAATTACGAGACTTGTTTTAATTGAGGACAGATATTATGATAGTTTGGAGATGATTGAAGTAGTTTATAGTTGATAAAGTTATGCTAGCTTCTTTGTACTTCCACGATATTTCTTCCTCTCTTCGTTAAACTTGGCGAGTAAAATTTTTTTTAAACTTGAAAATTATTCGAACATAGTGTATATAAAAATGTACTAAGTATGATAAGATCCAATAAAAACAACCAACAGTAACATTATATTAACGTTGTAATTTTTTTACTCAATAATGTAACTGTTATGTACAAAAATATGTGTTGTATTACATTAATATATCGCTGAGAAATTATAATATTGACGTAATGTTACTGTTGTTGGTGTTTGCTGGAAAAGAATGGACGGCCGCAATGATTATTTTGATTGAGTCGCGATTCCTTTCTGCGCGCTACATTTTTCGCGCGCTCATATGCCATCGCAGACAAACGGGAATCGGTTATTATGGTAAACGCGAAGAGGCGATGATGCTAAAAGGTTGGAATTATATTTACCGATAACATCGAGGAGTGCTCGCTTGCCGGAGCCCTTTGATCCCAGAATAGCTAAAACTTCCCCGCCGTGAACGCGGGCTGATACATCTCTGAGCACCGCCGTGGGCTCGGATTTGTTCAGGCAACTTCCTTCGATTACCACTGCGGTGGAATGAAACACGTTCGATATGTCCAGAATGCAATCGGATGGAATCATCTTGAGGTACAATATTACATCCGGTTCCCACGATCACATTCCCCGGGGCGCGGTATCTGCGAAGTTACGAAGTAACAGTAGAAGTTTACAAAATCATTTCTTTGAGTATCGTGGATATTGTGCTCCTTATAAAACCGCTATCATTCGGACCTTCATCCATTCGAGATAACAATGACGCGAATTAATTTCAAAACAAAGTAAACAATAATTTTGACGTTAGATACAATTTCTAATTTAATCACTGCATTTTTAAATTATATTTTAATTGAACTGTGTGCATAAAAATGACGTGTGACAATATGCAAATTATTTGATAAAATCCTTGAATATTACAAAGTTTATTGTTTTTATTTAAACCTAAATAATACTTGTATGTAAGAAAAGTAAATATCTTAAACTAAACAATACTTTGGTACTTTTACTGAAATTGAAACAATCCTTTTCGCCACAATTTATATAATTTGCACGTTAATTTACATTCACGTCTTACGTAGGATTTCCAGATTAATCAATTAATAAACGAAGAGAATATATGTTACTCACTATTCTTTTTCAATTTTACTACGTTTCTAGTAGTGCAGAAATAGATTGTTAGTAAGATCCGTTTTACTAAGGAACATGGTAAATTTTGTTAGAATCTCTGCAAATTTCGCTAGAAACATAGCAAACTTTTTAATAGCACGTTTCAATTTCCAAGATACAAGCAGCATACGTATGAATGTGAAGGATAGTGCAAAAATACTGCAGAATTCCTCCGTGTTACGAAACTCTTCAACAACTGCTATAAAATTCTCTCCGTGTAGAATCAATATTATTAAATAAATACATAATATTAAATAAATACGAACCTCACAGGATGTCACGAACGATCTCTACTTGACATAACATCTGCATACGCGTTGCGTGTCGAGGAGCAAGCCGAGTCGACGCTTAAATTCATCCATTCGAGGCGCACTTGACCGTGTCCTGGTGTTCGAGGACACCGGTGCGTCGGGGCGCCTTCACTTCCAATAAAGAGACGATACTCGCGCGTCGACTTTCCCCGTCGAGGTGTTCGCCAAAATGGTAGAGTCCTAGCGTTGATGATACGCCGACGAGTGAGCGCAGGAGGAGCGCTACCACCAGCGCCGACTACGACGCGAACTGACCGCGCGCGGACCGACGCCACGAGCGTAAAAGTGACTCGCAGCAGCAGCAGCAGCAACAGCGGCGGCGGTGGCGGCAGCGGGGTTGGGAGGAACATAGCCGCAGGTAACGATACCTGGCTGGGAGTTGGCTCTCCTCGAGGTGAATGTCTTCGACGCGGGTCCGATGGTAGGGAGATCGACCCCGGGAGAGAGCAGCGGCGTAAAGAGCTCATGCGGCTTTGCTGTCGATATCGTCGTCAGCGAGCTCGAAAATGATGAGCCTGCGAGAGAGGACCTTGATTATCAGAGCGTATTTTCCTTACGAGAAATTCCACTTCATTTTTACCTAATTTTCACTAAAATTTTGCGTTTGCGCTCCGCGGGAATCGCAAGAAACGCATCGATCGGAATCCTGCGTGTTTACGCCGCTGCGCGAACTTGACGGGCCCAGCGGAGGGGGTGCGAGTCGGGCCCGGAGGAGGGAAAACTCGTGGGGGCCTCGGCGGGTCCGTCCGTCGGCGGCGGCGGCCAGCGTTCGGGCAGGACTCCGGCGAGTCGCGTGATACCGATGGTCTTAACGCTTCGCGGTCGTGAATCGCCGAGCGCTGCGAGCGGCAAAAGATCCTTTGGATAGAAGGAACGCCGGCGACGTCGGCGTCATCGTCGCGACGTCCGTTTCAATCCTCTCGGCCAAGGTTTCTCCCGCGGGTGACGACTTCTGGCGCGGAAAGTGCTTTTTCCTTTGACCACGCGGAAAGTGCGTCTCTCTTTAACTTGCGTTCGCGTGCATCTTGGCCAGAGATCGACCAGAGGAGGACGACGACCGGAATGGAGAGGAGGCAGCGTCGTCGTCGTGACTCGACCAGCCTCCAAGGTTGAAGGCCCAGCGCGAATACACAGCCGGTGAGTCATTGTCACGAAGATCAGCCCCCTTCTCTCTCTCTCTCTCTCTCTCTCTCTCTCTCTCTCTCTCTGCCTCTCTCACTTTTTCTCCGTCTCTCTTTCCTCACCTTCGTCCTCATCGCGTCGAGCACCGTGTCGCGTTCAGCACGCTCGTGCTCGGTGATTTTTGAACATTAGATGAGAAGCGTTTGCAGGATTTTGTCTATTTTTTTATTCCCGCTGGACTGAGCAGGTCCCTGGAATCAAGCTAAACTTGGAATGGTTTCTACTCAAATGTTGTCGATAGTGGAGTCTGTGAGGAGCCATCCTTCCTTGTAAGATGTATTGGCATTGAATTGTATCTGGAAGTGCAAGTTACTCATAAGCTCTTAGATATCTTCGTAATTGCACATAAAGAATTATATTTAATGTAGCTTTATTAAAATCGCAACACTACGAAGAAGTGATGAATCAAAGGATGCTTTTTTCATGCTTTTGCGCATTGCGAAGTTGGAGGATGAAGAAAAGTGACGTAAATCCGGTATTGCGTCTGTTGTTTAGAACTTGGCATAATTCTCCTCTCGGACTTGGATCGAAATCGCGCTGTATCGCGCTCCAAAAGCAAATCCCGGAAAAAACGGAGTGACCGGTAGCACGTGGCGAGAATCTCGGGCACACTTCCGATTACGTAGCGCGCCAATTAGGCGTGGCTATTATGCAACCTGTGGGAAATGTCGCGGCGCTTTACAGAATGAAAAGGCAATTTTGAAATTCAGAATCGCGTAGCGGATCGATCACCTTCGAAAAAAGAAATACGTTGCGCTTGTTAATCACTTGTTGTTGCTTTCACCGTACCGCGCGGCGGCCTTTCTCGTTATGCAAAATCAGGTTTCCCGTCGTTGAACCGTGAATTAAAAGCTCGCATGCTGCGTGCGTCAAACCGCCCCGTGTACGTGTCGCTTTTTTTCTCTCCGAGGAAGGGAACGCGCGACCCACTGGCAAATAATCCTGAAAAATGCGATCCTGTGATGCATTCTTCCTTGGTTCTCCAAAGAAAGAGTCGTTATCTGGAAGATTGCTAACAAACTCGCTAATAAACTCATCACCCATCTATCTAATCTAATCATTTAAAAATCTATAGTGCAATCATTCTCATCAATAACATTGTCGTCCTCTTTTTCGTAGCAATTTTCTCTTCGAATTTTAATTTCGTATTTTCAAGCAGCAGTTTATTAGATAAAGAGTCCAGATCCAAAAAGCTATATCCGTTCAGCTTTCCACCGGATATTCCACTTCGTGACAAATGCAAGTTCAGAGTAAAACAATTCGTTGCGAAACGCGTTGCGTTACGTTTCGCTACGCTCTAAACTGCAGCGCGCGTAGTTTTCTATCGTACACGTGAAACCACCGCTTCTAACTCGCGTTACATGCGCGAGAATATAATGTCTTACTTTCTTGAGCGGGTGGATTATTTGTCGATTAAATCACGTGCGCTGAAAGCGGCCGGTCCGAGTGTAATGAGAATGCTCTTGCCCAAGTTCTCCTGCGGATCTCTTTGAAAGAAAAAAAAGTCATAATAATACGTTTTATTGTTCCGCTCAAGGACTAGATACTATTCGAGCGGGAGAAAGGGACAGACAGCCGCCGGATATCCTCTCGACTGTAGATCACATAGCAAACGTTGTAATCGACTTTTTCCCAGTGAAAACTCGCGGATGCTGTTTCCCTGGACTTCTCGATTCCCTTCTAACGTCGCGTACTTAGTCTGATACGATCAAAGCGACTCACACTAAGTATTATGAACCGCGGTAAGATCCAGACCGAGCTAACCGCAAACAAAAGCCTGAATCCTGGCTGCATGCCGATATCTTTATTCATACTTCTCTCGACGACGCGTGTTTCCCTCCGTAAATAAAAGCAAAAGCGTTCGCGCCGACCCGTTACTTCCTCCGTCGCATTCCGCGAGTTTCCACATTAGCAACGCAAAGGCCCGCGGCGAACGATCACGAGATCGGAAAGGTGAGAGTTCAACGTCAATCCATTCACTTCGATCGGATATCGCGGATCCGTCGGATGGACAGTAGAATCGCCATAATTCCGTCGTGATTTTGCCGCGAATTTTCATGCGACCAGATACGCGCAAGCGAGCGAGCGAGCGATCGACGAGCGTGCGTCTCCTCGTGTCGTCTCCGCGAAATCATGAAGTCACGTTGAGAGACTTGAACGAGCGCACAGGAGCGCTGCTCGTTGCACGGCGCTTCGAATGCTTTGCAATTTCAATTAGATTCCCCTCCCACTGCCGTCCTTCGTCACTTGCTTGCGAGAGAGGCATGACTACTACCTCGTTGGAATATTAAAAAATCTCACAGCACTGACCTCGCCAGATCCCGCGTTCTCCGGTGAAGTTTTACGGTCCGATAGTGCTCATCATCGCTTGTAACGAAGCAGTAAAAGTACCTAAATTGGTATTCGATCGTCATTCAATTTTTTGCGACTGAGAGATTGTATTTTCTGAGATTATTTATGGAATATTAAAACATGGAAGCAAATGTCTTCTACGTGCAGGGAAAAATATCGTTTTACTGTTAAGAGAAACGATTACGCAGTTGATTTTCTTTCAAGTAATGATTATCTCTAACAGAAAATATTTTCTTAGTAATATAATCTTAAAATATATTCATCACAAGTTTTAAAAAAGCTTTTATTATCACGTACTTAAAAGAACAATTTGTTTTCTTTATAAGAATATTATAAAAATTTATCGAGAGTTGATTCTATTCTGTACAGTAAGCAAGCCGAATTTTAATTTAATTCTTGATTATAATATTCTTGATTGAAATACTAAACCTACGAAAATTTAGAATGTGTTTAGATGTTATGAATGCGTAGAATGTTTTGATACCTATTATAAGTTTATAGGTAGTTTTCTGCTTGAATTCATCCCAGAAACACGCTCTCTTAGAATGTACAGTCACGGGACACCGTGTATAAATTTATGAAGCACTTGAAACAAATAGCATTTCCTTGAATTCAGTATATATTTTTCTGTGTGTGCAGTATATCTATTTAAATAAAAAAGAATTTGAAATAATTTATTTAAATATCAACACACGCACGCGCGTTTATTCTTTAATTAGTTTCATAATTGCATTCTGTTTACTTGGGATTCATCGCTTCCTAAAATTTCAATTTCGACTAACTAATCTCGTTATTCATCAACTAATTATTCTCCTTTAACTTTGCGTTTCTTGCTGCACCAAGAGACGTTGGAGGCAGACAAGCGATAGATATGACAGGTATGCTCCTCGTTTCGAAAATCGCGATCTCGAGATTAATGACGTTCCGTTAATTGCGGTAATTAACAATCCTGAGTCACCGCGTACACCTGAGACGCGGGCGATATGTGGGTCGACGGGACGATTTTCGGATAAACTTTCCACGATTTCCAACCGCATTGCGTGTGCGAGTAATTACGGCGCGGTACAATCCAGGCCATGGTGTACTTTATTTAGGTGCACGGACACGCGTGTACGCTTGACTGGCGTACACACGTGTAGAAATCAGTGCGTGGGACAATCTCACAGTAGATCCTGGAGATCTCGAAATCGAGAGATAGTTTCCGCTTGTCGACAAGAGAGAGAAAGAGAGAGACTCTCCTAAATAAATGTAGATATTCCGCGATTATGGCGATTCTCGTTTACATTAAATACCGTGACGCGAACCGCGATTGCGACGCTTTCATACGCCGACGAACGATAATTGATCCAATTAGACGCTGAAACTCGACGATGCGATTCATTTAATGCATCCGCTCCTTTCGAGGAAAACAAACATATAAAAGATGACATTTGCGAAAGTGTTCCAGTTGATACACTGGAAGATAAAGATATATAAGAAACAAAAGATATTTATTTCGTGAGTACTAATAACATATTTACTGATATAAAATATTTTCTCAAAAATACATTTTTTTTTTAATTTTCTTCAAGCTTTAGCTTTCCATGGAAGCAATTGTTTATTATATTTAAATAAAGGAATTTAGATTTAAGCAAGTATGTTATCAGTAATCATATTTTGAGTATTTCTTATTTTTTTTTAGATACATTCCTTCTCTCAATGTAGAGGCTGGGAGAAAGAAAGAAGCGCTTGCATTTGTTGTAAATGAGATCGGCAAACGCGATTGTTTTCAGCCGCTTGCCCCTCCAATTGCATTAAATACCGTGACCGTGAATTTAGCATTTCGCGATGCGAATTCACAATCGCCGTAATAGCGATCACGCGACCGCGATTTTTCCAGGTACCGCGCACATACGTCTGGCGAGATATTAGGCGTCACTTTCCGCCTATTTGCGACATGCTCAGCTGCGCGCGCCAGACGCACTGGGCCGTTTTTCCGAGCGTATCATCGTGTCTTTACGAATATCGCCGGTTAGTCCGCACTTTCCTTCTCGTGCTATTAAGCGAACGATTCAGTTGGCCGCCGCGGGCAAGAATCCGCGGCGGCGGAGCACGACAAGAACGCGCGCGGACGGAGCGGAGCCGAGCCGAGCGTTTAATGGCGAATTCATACCGCGAAATCGCACGGTCGTCGCTCAATACAACTGTTGCAGAAACGGGATATGCAAATGAACAGTTAACCGGGCCCCTCGCGAGGCGGTTATCGGCCGCGGTAAAAATCAGTGCGTTACGCAAATTGAAATGAGTATAGGTGCAACCGGCGGTACGATTCAGTCATCAGTACCATTTTAAGGCAGCTGGACGCGACTATCTGAATGTCGTATTGCGCCTGGGAAGTTCGCATCTAGAAAAAGTTGCGTATAGCGACCGTGGCTCTTCGAGAAAAGCGGATATCACGATACGTGCAAATCCATAAGACGCGCAATGTCTGATAGAAATGCCGAAGAGGAAATCGAGTGTTACGTTTCGCTCGAATCGATTTCAGTGAACCCACGCGCTTGATTCACCTCCGCATTGAGTTAGACAAGTAGTTTCAAGCAGTTAGACAAGAAGTTCGACGTTCTGCTTCTTTGACACACACGGAAAAATATTACTCTACTCTCTGATAAGAAAAGTAATTACTCAGTTTATTTCTCTTGTCTTAAACAATGATTACCTTTAAAAGAGAATATTTTCTTGATAACAGTTATTAAGATCGACGTTCTGCTTCTTTGATACACACGGAAAAATATTACTCTACTCTCTGATAAGAAAAGTAATTACTCAGTTTATTTCTCTTGTCTTAAACAATGATTACCTTTAAAAGAGAATATTTTCTTGATAACAGTTATTAAGATCGACGTTCTGCTTCTTTGATACACACGGAAAAATATTACTCTACTCTCTGATAAGAAAAGTAATTACTCAGTTTATTTCTCTTGTCTTAAACAATGATTACCTTTAAAAGAGAATATTTTCTTGATAACAGTTATTAAGATCGACGTTCTGCTTCTTTGATACACACGGAAAAATATTACTCTACTCTCTGATAAGAAAAGTAATTACTCAGTTTATTTCTCTTGTCTTAAACAATGATTACCTTTAATAGAGAATATTTTCTTGATAACAGTTATTAAATATATACTGAGAAAAAAACATTTGAAAACTTACTTATAGGATATAAAGTTCATTTCTATGAATAAATTTATGTGAATTTACAAATAAATTTTCAACTATTTTCCTCTGAGTGTATTCATTACAAATTAAAAAAAAATGCTCACTTACTCAAAGGAAAAATTGATTTTTTTTATCAGAATATTATAAAATTTTCTCAAAGAAAAAATTGGTTCAACTCTATGTAAGCAAGTTAAAAATTTTTGTTTCCATTTAATATTCTTAGTTGCAAAGCTTAATTGCAAAGCTAGGATTTGGAATGTATTTTGAGTAAATATGATGTAATGAGTTTATGATAGATCTTTGTGGATACATAAACTTATGAAATACGTGAAACAAATAACATTCATTTGAACGCAACGTACATGTTTTTGTGCATAAACCAGCCGCTTTCTATAGTAAAAGTATGAATGCTGTTGATCAGAAGAAACGATCAATTAATTGACGTTATTTATTTTCGCTGAATAAAATAAAGCGAGACCATTCGCTTGACCCAATAGAAACGTTATTTAATTATCTACATGACATAACTCATCACGTTAAATTAAAAAATAACGTAAAATCAAGCTACAACTTTCGATTCGCAATTGCCTAAGTTTCATCGAGATGAAATCGACTCGAGATCAGTCGCCGGATGTGTCTCCGATACGCGTCTCTCCCATTTCCCGAGTCTTTTTTTGATTTACGATATATCGCCTGTGAAAGGTGTTAGCCAAGTCCACGGTGTCTCTCATCCGTGGCGCGGGTTAATCATTCCACGCACGATCGTGAGACCGTGCAGGGAGTACTGGAAACACGACGTGCTGCGAGAACCGCGTCCATTGTCGTCGTTGCGGCATCGACGTCGACGTGACGATTGCGCGGGCTCTTTTTTCCTGTTCGAATGCGGGTACGCAATGATAAACGGTTCGCTGTAAAGTGCTGCTCACGAGTAAACGGCCCCTCATCGGACCCTCATCGGCGGTGACACGGAGACCCAGGTGAACCCGAAACCGTGACCTCGTCCGACATGCTGCACGCAGAAATCCTCTGTCTACCGTCGACTCGTTAACATACTTCTTTTGCAAAGCGACTTGTCCCAAAAAGCATCGTGCTCTTATGCTTTGAGTCACATCGTGTATCTTCTCTACGTGAGTTTTGTACGTGAAAAAATTTGCAAAAACGATTCGAGAATCTTGATTTTTCTGTGTACGCCTAAAAAATATAATCTTATTCTCAGCGAATATATTCTCTTATATGAATGATCTCAAGAGAATTTCTCTAAAAAAGAAAATATTTTAACACTCAGAACAAGAACTCTAGTTACTAGCTATTGTTTCCTGTATTCCCATATATTAAGTGACAATTCTTACCGAAAGAGTATTTCTTTTCAATTAAAGAGTATTATTCGAAAATCTACTAGACATTATTCTAACCTTTTCCCTTTAAAATCAAGAGGAATATTCATTTGAAGTAGAATATGATCTCTAGAAGAAATTTTTATTAAGAAGATTTGTACAACATGTAAAAGACGAAATTCCTCTAATTTCAAAAGTATTTCCCTTTGATTTAGAAGAATCCTCTTGAAGCAATGTATAAGAAAGAAAATATCTCCTAAAAATAAGATTATATCTTTTTGCGTGCAAAATTGCGAATCACGAGTCCTTCCTTCCCAAATATTTTCCAAGTCTTCATCGGGTCTGTATTTGTTGTGACTTTCCTACGTTCGAATTTGAAATTATCTATTTTCTTTTGAAGCGATCCGCGCGCGTGGCACGATTGGTGTCTGCAGCGAATTCCACGACGAGCCTCCGATATAATCGATTAGTCGTGCAAATGAGGTTCAACCTCATTCCGCTCTGACGCGTAATACTGGACTGTGCCGTTACTCTTGGACAGGTAAAAAAATGTCTGCTATTTGCGAAGGTGTAGCCGCGGAATTTCATGAAGCTCCGCGGCGATGATCACCCGCTGACTTCACCGACGAGAGTGATCTTTACATCACGATTCTCATCACAATAGCATCACACGAGATATCATACCTATTTTCTGCGCGCGATCAATTCGACGTACGTACCGAGTCGTATGACATAACTAATGTTCGATCATCCGGCACCTTGGCCAGAGGCAAGAGTCAAGTCGACTCGTCTCGGCTCGACTCGGCCTCCCGCGAGTAAGGATTCCGTTAATTCATTTATTATGTCGTAAGAAAGAAGAATCGAACAGCTGTTCCGGAATCGCCGTTAAATGCGTACTGTCCCCGATGATCATTTGTTTGCGTTTTTGAAATATTATGGCTCCGCCAGACGACATGTTGCGCTTTCTAGCGTAAGCATTATTCCTCCCCTGATAAGACCCGCTCTCCGTGATTTCATTCGCCGGTTCTCACGACCGAGCGGCATGTACGCGTTCTCGTACTTGAGCCAGCTCAGTTTCATACAAGGGACTCGCTGATAGTCATTTCTAACGGGAAATTTCTGGACGTAGCGGAAAAAAAATGTCATTCCATCAGCATCTGGTGGCTGGAAACGCCACATGGATCGTCGAGAATGCCGCTGAGAGCCGTTGAAGCGATGAAACAGATTATGTAATTCCGCGCGTTCCATTCGGCACCGTAATAAAATATAACATCTGCGTTGACGCGATATCAAATTGTCGTAGATAACATCGCACTTATTCTGACAAAGTATCGACATAATAATGTCAACGTATTTCCGCTTAACGTTGCAAGACGTTGAAATCGGCGCGACGTCTGGACGATTTCAGCGATCTCTTTTTTTCACTAGTACGCGCTACAATTTCTCGCTAGACTATATAAGAGCTGATCTTTCAATAGCAGTTTAAACTTGGATTTTAGTTTAAATTCTGTTCAAACACATTAGGCACTTTGTTGGAACAGAATTTGAACTTAAACTCAAGTTTAAACTGCTACTAAAAAATCGGTCTTAAATGTGTAAATTTTATACCACGCGGTAGTGATAAGAAACGAAACGACGAAGGATTTTCGTCGTAAGAAAGCAACGGAAAAATTTATGACTGATAACTATCTAACTTTTCCACCGACAATACAAAATTCTTTTTAATTCTCAGCTATAATGTAATTAATATAATTAATGTCTAACGTAATTAATATTAATTAATTTCACTTTAGTTGTTACATTAATTGCGACTGTAATTTATTGCGCCAAAGAAAATTATTTTCCCGTATGTAAATAGAAACAAAAAAATGCAGAAATGAAATTATAATTCATTGGTCTGATGAACATGCGATATGTATTCCCAAGACACCCGATATAGTTTTGTACTCGCTTGGAACTCGGAAACGTGAACACGTACCGTGAACGTGACACGTAAGGACGAATTAAAACCTGTTGTTGCACCGGTGAAGAGTCAGATGGTTTATGCGTTCCCCGCTGTGCCTCACGAGTAGCACGAAATAATCGGGCCGTGATTTACGTCCGCGCGATTTACATTATTGCAGAAAAGGAGAAAGAGAGAGAGAGAGAGAGAGAGAGAGAGAGAGAGAGAGAGAGAGAGAGAGAGAGAGAGAGAGAGAGAGAGAGAGA
>NW_022639528.1:1447061-1483612 GCF_010583005.1 Odontomachus brunneus | reverse complement strand
GAGAGAGAGAGAGAGAGAGAGAGAGAGAGAGAGAGAGAGAGAGAGAGAGAGAGAGAGATAAAAAGAGAGAGAAAAAACAAGGTCGGATCTCTCTCACAGGCGGGGCCGCCCTTAATTAATTTAATCATCGATGAACCTCCCTCGATAATCCGATATACTCTCGCACTCGCACTGAATGTATTCCACCGGCACACCCTTGCTTCGAAATTCATTAAGGCGATACGCGGCATCCGGAGGTGGTTTTAATTGGTTCGTAAAATTAGCAACGACGATTTGTTGATCGGAACGTAATGCAAAATTTTAATTAATCCTCCTCGTTATACGTCCTGCAAATATGTGGGAGCGCCGTGTACTTTATATCCTCCTTTCAAAAAAAAAGGGAAGTTAAATGCTATTTTAAAGTAAAATGCTATTTTCTATAATTTCATATTCTAAGGGAACATTTTTACCGAAAGAATATTCCTCTTCTAATAAAGTAGAACAACCGGAAATCTACTAGATATTATTCTAACTGTTTCACCTTTTGAATCAAGAGGAATATCTTTACTTAAAGCAGAATGCCCTCTTACTAAAAGAAATTTCTATTAAGAAAAAGTCTTGTATTGCATATAAAAAACAAAATTCCCTTACACTAAGAAAAAATCTTAAAAATTTATTTGTGGTTTATTTCACAGAAATAAGCTTTATATCTTACAAATAAATTTTCAAATATTTTTTTCTCAATGTAACTTTAAGAATATTTTGCTTAGAACATTTTTCTATTAATTTAAGAAAAATTCTCTCGATGCCATATATAAGAGAATTCCGTTAGGGATGAGATTACACTTTTTCTGAGTGTTGAAACCGCGTAGTTTGAAAATACGACTGATTCGCCCTGAGAATTAATTCTACCGAATTAATTCAACGTTACCGTAATTGAAAGTTGTCATGTGCAAATTGATCTTCGCGTTTGCAACACTGGAAGAATGTACGTTACACGGCCACCCGGTACGGAGAACGGATCTTGCGCGCGTGAGGCGTCGAATACGCGCGAATACAACGTGTCCGCGAAAAGCCATTAAAAGCTGCCGTGGCAATGGCAATGAAACAGGTGCTGCGTGCGCGTTTTTAGGTCGCAGGCATCACCGTTAAATGGGATGCTGTGCTTCCTTCGAGAGACAGGCGTACACGTGTCTCCGTGCGAAGGCCGACGATATTTATCCCCGTACGAGTGCCTTCCTGGCGCTACAACGAGCGCGAGCGTGTCTGATAACGGTGATGAGATTGACAAGCCTCTGATAACTATTGACTTGAACGCGACGAGAACCGTAATGAACAATACGGACCAATGAATGAGGCAGTAAATGGTAAAAATAAGTTCCACGCGAAGTACTGAAATAGAAAAGTAATATGTGAAGACCCAGAATTAAAATCAGAGTATATAATCTAGACGAATACTCTCTAAAGTACAATCAGTGTATTCTTCACTGAAATGCTATATTTATAATTAGTAGTTCAATTAAAAGTATAGCACTGCAATTAGTAAAATCTCGCTAAAAGAATCAGTTGATAGTAGCAACTGTTCCTATTATCGATGCAGTTTGCAAATATAGACATAATAAAAATAAAATAATAAATAATGACAACAGGATAACAAAGGTAACAATAAAAGATAATATAAAGGTAGAATTGAGCAATGGAATAAGAGAACATGAAGACGAAAGTCCTTGTTCTGAACTCTATCTTTTATCAGCAAAAATATCTCTAAATGTAAGCCAATCAGAAGGCTTCTATGTTTTGAAAGACATTTTTACCAACAGGAAAACTTTTTCAGAATAAAGGCCAAAGTCAAGTGACAAAATATTGCCTTGTAAAATCGGCGAAGTTATATGTATGTGTGTACACGGCCAGTGAAAATTTCCTGTTACAACAGTCTCGGAAAGAGACGATAAATTAAGAATGTAACATTATGTACACAGAGAAAGTCCGAGATGTAATGTGATCGCCCGACAAGTTATCGTTGTCTATGTGCATGCGATTACACAAGAAAATGATCAAGTATTACTCGTCTGGCGGCTCGTAAATGCGATCGATTTAGAATACGAGTTAAAAGGAAAGCGAGATATGTAAAACCGGAGTTCACCGATTTCTCGGGTACTTAGAACCTGATCTATCCAATCGCTCCGGTAGCTTCCGCAACAGCCATTTGATATTTCACCGCGCTGGTTTCTGTAATTACATGTGCATTATGCGTGCTGTTATGCGCAACGACATTATCACAGAAGCTAATTTCCAGCGTGCGGGTCAATTGCTATTCGCGCCACGATTTTTATCATCACGCCTGTCAGCTTGCTTCATGAAACGCGAAGAAGCTCGCCGCTCGCGCTGAGATTCGCGAGAGTATTATCAGTCACGTAAGAAAAACATTCGCATTAGCGTCCAATTTTAAACTGTTACGTGACATGACGTCTCTTCGAACATTTTAATCCTTTGAGCCACACATCTTATTTCATGGTGAAGTTTCTTCAAATTTGACGTATGGGCGATTTTGGAGTTATTGATTAAGAATTTGACGTCAAAAAGTTAAAATTCGAAGTGGCGAGTCTAATATAACGATCATAAGTTTTCAAAATTAGCAATCTCGCTTTTAGCATTATTCCGAAATAACGATAATATTTTCTCGATATGAAAAAAGAGATATTTGCATTTTTGGCAAGAAACTTGCAGCAAATATATTATCAATATTTAAACAGTCTATTGAAAAAAGTAAGACTTACAGAAAATTTTGAAGAAAATGTAAAATATTGTTAATAAACTGTTAATGTTTTGATGCGTCGATTCCTAATGGTTAACTCTAAAATAATTTTTTACTAAAAAAAGTGTTTCTACGTTTATTTGCTTATAATAATTTAACAAAACTAAATATTCGAATTATATTTTATTTATTTTTAGTTCCTTATGTTTATGATAGTATATAGTATTAATATAATCGACTGTCTACAGAGTAGTTAGTTAAAATCACTAAAAATGAAGAAAATACATAGAAGATAAAATACTAGAATCCTACTGTGACTCAAAGGGTTAAGGCTCGTCCACAATATGTACACAATACAAACTTGGAGTATAAGATGAAGTAAGAAACAAAAATAATCTATTTCGCTTATGTCTACACTCTAGCCTGCTTACATCGGAAGTATTTCTCTCAAGTAAGAGAAGTACAGTTTATTCCGCGTACTGTTGACGAGTCTTTAGAGTTTCGCGATTCGCGAATCGGTCTGAGAGTGCGTCAGCAGCGACAGGTGCGCCTTGGACGGGAAATAATCGAGTATGGAAAGCAAGTACGGAAAGATATGCGAAAATACGTGGATATTTATAGACACTTAACAATGTTAGCGGACAAGCGCAGGCAAGGCCTGCACGGCGCGGCTCGCTGGTGAAGATGTGCTCGCCGCGGTTCGCGCACGTTCCGTTCTTTACGAACGATCGAACGCGGCCACGAACAATTTGCTACATCGCGATAAAATTCGCAGACTATTCTCCTTTGTTCGCCGAACGGCCAGCGACTCCGATCGGCCGATGCTGATTCCACCTTCGGCTCTATATCGGCGGCAAGAATCTCAAGGGTCGGGAGATGTGCGCATCGCGTCTTTATTGAAAGAGAGTCGAATTTACATTTTAAAGAGAGAAGAGATATCGCGCCTCTCTCTTTCTCTCTTTCGTGCACAATGTTATCATGCCGTAATTTACAAGAGATGAGAAATATCTCGTTGAGTATTTTTGCAAGCGGCGGCTGCTCGTCCGCAAGTTGTTCCGCCGCGTTTGCGAGTGCGATAGAAATGGCAGAAAATAAAAGATTCATCGAGCAGCAAAATCTGATTGTTCACATTTGATGGAAGAGAAGATCGTATTATCGTTTCAAGTATTAACGTTATAACGTTACAATGTAATCTTCAAAATTATCACAATAATATAATACATCTTTTCGGATGTTAATTTGTCTCACTACACTGAGAGAAAAATATCTAAGAAATACACGGAAAAAAAAGATTTGCTAATATATGGACAACTAAAAATATTAATTGCAGAAACAAATTTTCTTGCTTTTATTATTCTATATATATATATATATATATATATATATATATATATATGTAACTTATATATATATATATAGTTTACTTATATATATATATAGTTATATATATATATATATATATATATATATATATATATATTTAATTATGCTATATAAATATAATATATATATATTAATAAATCTTTTAGCTATCACAACTAAATAACTTTTACTATGAAAACAAGAAAATTTGCTCTTGCAGTTAATATTTTTAGTTGTCCATATATTAGCAAATATTTCTTTTCCGTATAGTAAATATTTCGATGGGCTAATAACATATATTTACTTACACATGTAAGATAATTTTTCAAATAAAAAATATACATATCTTCAAAACTTCAAGAAAACTTTAACTTTCATGAAAGCAATTGTTCACTCTACTCAAATAAATGAATTGAGTTTTAAATAAATATGCTATGAGCACTCACCCCAAATAAGTATTCTTTATTTTTTAGACGTTTTATTTCTTAGTATAAACCGAGATGAAACAGTGTGATTTATCTCACATTGAAATTATAAACATCACTTACTACAAAAATTGCTTTCGCGACTGTAATAACTTCGCCGTGTAATTGCAGTCACAAATGTTAAACACTTTTTTCTCAGTGTACATTTTATGCTGATTCGTGATTTAAATATCTTAAAACCGCAATGATTGATGCCATCTAACATCTGTCTTAAATCCCAAGAGACTTCTCCCTCTCCTTTTCTCACCGTTCGTTTCTGTCTTCTTTTTATTTTCTTTTGGTCGTTTGAACCGTACGCGGCCATAAATTAGTTATGAAATCGTCGTATGCGCGATGACGGACACGTCTGTGTTTGAGCATGGTTTATACCGTTGAAGAACTTTGCGTCGACATTCCACCGGCGAAGTCGCGCACGCGAATAATCGGCGCGCCTTTGAAATTGCTCGGCGCTTGCTTGCGAGTCAAATTGTCGGCCGTAGGCACGTACCTGAGGG
The DNA here is from genome assembly GCF_010583005.1 of Odontomachus brunneus. Lineage (NCBI taxonomy): Eukaryota > Metazoa > Arthropoda > Insecta > Hymenoptera > Formicidae > Odontomachus > Odontomachus brunneus. The sequence goes on along the minus strand of NW_022639528.1, from coordinate 1,478,537 downwards.
ACTTTTCAGGACGGGCCGAAGGTACACGGCGAGATAAACGCGAAAGAAATTCCTCCTCGTGCGCGGGCTTTAATAACAACCTCCTCCCGACTTGTTGCGCAATAAATCCGATCACACGCGGACATCCTCGCGGGCGCAATAGCGATAAATTCATACCAAGCGTCTGAAGGTTTTCCCCAGCGCGCGTGTAAGGACTTTCTCTCTTTCTCTCTCTCTTCCTCTCTTTATAAAATTCCCCGCGGTCGATTTATTTCTTCGACGAGCGTGCACTTATCCCGTGGCTTAGAGAGGCACGTCCCGCGCGAAATTACGCCGAAGAGATGATACTCGAATTTTTACTCGGCGCGCATTTGACGGTAAGATTTTTTTCTCTTTTCCTTCACACAGGCGAGCTTCCTTTCTCCCCTCTCCCTTCCTCCGTCTACGGTATTTTTCCGAATACCAAGACATTCCTCTCGTTCCACTCCGGGTGACTCGGACATGAAATACCCGTTCTCACGACTGCAGGTTGCAAAATGACGATTACTCCAGTCGTCGAGACAGTAATTGGACTGAGCGTGAATTTCGCGCAGACACATGATCTTTTTTGCTACACTTTCTCGCTCGGCGGCGTTAAAGCGTTGTAATTAAAATAAAAGGAGATGACACGCTCTTCTTGCATTAATTCGCGTGGATTTAAACGCGGCCGTCTATGATCTGTGCAGTCACCGGAAAATATGGGCTCGGAAGCCTGGGAGCTGGAGAGGAGGTACTCGGTGCCGGGAGCCTTGGATACCAGAGGCCTCGAGCCGCCGGCTAGCGAGGATCTGCACGCATGGTCGATTTACAGGTGAGCACTTGTACTTGCTTAAGGCAGAAGCGTATAATCCACGTATCTTCCTCCCCCTCCCCTCTCCTCTCTACGTACGGTGCCCGATCTAAATCGCCGGAGGCGGAACACCAAAGCGAATGCAGGAGCGCGATCTTTTTTGCTACGTGGAATAAATGGCCCGTCGAGTTTGTTCCTTCACTACGTAGCTTTGCGTGTCCTCTTTCTTCCTCTCCAATTAACGGTATTATTCGTATAAAGAGATATTAATATTAATTACTATTGTATGCTGGTATTATAATTATTATTATTATTCTTATTACGTTATTAGCGCGTTAGTACATGCTTTTCTGCAAATGTAAAATCTTAGAGAAGGCTGGGCTTGACTTCTCCCCGGCGGAAATCTTCATCCCACTCTTCTACGTTCAATATTGTGATTATCAAGGGGAATAATATCTCATTATTTATTTGTGTTCTTGTATAATTCTCAATCATGTCGACAAAAAGATATCAATACCGTGACGTGTGAGCAACGAATCGTTCTCGCGAGTCCTTTTTCGAGGACTGAGGATCCGCGGCTGAGCATTTCCTCAAATGTTTCACCGCGCATAAAGGAGGAGCTATTAAGCGTGGCGGAATGTCGATGTACGCGTGCATGTATACATGCATTTCCGCAATTCCGCAGGCAAAACCTGAACTCCGACTTCACGGACTCCGCGCTTGGCTCCGCAGAGAAGTCGCCGCTGCCCTACGGGAATTTCCAGCTACGCGACTCCACGGTGCAGAGCATACTGCGGCATCCGCGATACGGGCCGAAGAGCCCGCTGGCCAACAATTCTTATACGTACTTGAAATTCGGTCTGCCGCGCGTCCTGCCACCCAGCTCGCGGAATCGCGACGGTTCCAGCGGCTACGACTCCAGCGAGGAAGGACGACGCGTGTCGCATGCAGGTACGCGTACAAATCACGATCGAGGAAACATTCAAAGTCTTTGAACGAAAATGTCTTGTTCTTCTATCGTTTCCACGTTATCAAATGTATTTATCGAACTTTATTTTTTCTGGTTGCGCGAGAAGAGAGAACAGATTGAATAAAATTCGATTCGAGTCGCAGAGACTTTCAATGAATTACGTTGCTACTGTTGTGTCACGTATGTCAGGATCAAATGGTGCAGTTTACGCAGATATTTCGGGAATACAATTACACGGGATGTAGAGAAAACACTGTCTGGTCATCATTTACTTACCAGTCATACTCTGAGCGCAGGTGCTCCGATGCATACGACTTCAGTTATGCGTTCGGCTAGGAGTGACCCGGACTTCAGGCACGTCCACGCCATGCCGAGGGAGCAGGCGCACTCTCAGTTGACCGTGGCGAGGGACCATCCGAGGCTGAGGAGCGCCAGCGAAGCCAATCTTCTACAAAGCGCAATGAGGACCAATCGCCGACACAGCATTGCACCGATTGATCCTGGATACATAGCACACGGTGAGATCAATTAAATGGCAAATTCACCACTGTCAAATGCGTCTAATGTACGTTAGCATTAACAAGATTGAAACTGAAAACATTTGCGTCGCTTTCAGAATATTTCGAGGTCGAAATTTTGATGCTGCTTTGACCTCAACATTCCACTTAACGCCTATCTTGATAATTTAAAGCGTACAACGATCTTTTTTATTCTGTTTAACCTACTACTTCGCCAAGAGGACATCTTTTTAGAATCTACAAGTAGCATTTTGTACATTTTCTGCTAGTTAAAGACATTAGGATTTCAGTTTTTATGTATATTAATCCTTTCGTTACTAATTTTGTTTTTTTAAGATATGATTTTACTCTCATTTTGTAGAATATATTAATATAATATAGTTATATAATATAATATAGTATATAATATTAATATAGTTTCAGCAAAAAAATTAAAGTTTCATGATCACTCTTGCTTATATCTTAAATCTTCTTTGTTCTCGATATGAAAATTTTCTCCTGAAATATTTCCCTAACGCGCCGATTACTTTACTCAGCTTTTCCTTATTTCGAATCTTGTGAATTTTGAACGATCAGGACGTCGGATGTATGAGAAACCGCACGACTGTTTCGCAGGGCATGGTATTCTTGGGCCGGAAGGTTACGCGCTGCCATTGAGACCCGTACCGTGTCTGCAGCATCCGCACCTACAGCTGCGAGGTGTGGAGGCATCAGGCTCGAACGGGTTGCCGCTTCTTCGTGGCATCACCCTGGAAGCTGGCGCCGCCGAGGTGCTGGCCATCATGGCGACTACTGAGAAAGAAGGCACGCAAATTGTCGAGACGATTGCTGGCAGAAGGCGCATCAAGAGAGGCGATATTCTGCTCAATGGAAGATCCGTATCGGCACGTACTCTGAGGTACTTTCTAATCTTCTTCCTGCATGTGCGCTTTGTTGCAGTTCACGCTACTGAACTGCACCACGTGTGCATTGCGCAATTGGTAACGTGGTTTTGAAGAATAAACGGCTGTCTTAACCGCCCCGGGAAATTTGTGTTCAACGGAGAACATGAATATACAAAATAATCTTTAGTGAAGAGATGAAATCGTGTCGGTTAAGTCTTCTGTTTCCAGCGATATACGATTATAGCGCAGGAATGTCGACATCTTTATCGCCGATGAATCAGAATAATTGGGTGAAAAGTTTACATGTATTATCCGAGTACCTCTGACAGTATGTGTTGGCCTCAAGTCATCGGTAATCGGTTTGTTCCTTTCTAGATCATAAAACCGGCTATGACGTAGTCGGAGAAGGAAGTTTTAGCTAACCGCGGCTAACGGTAACCGACATTAGCGAAACAGGCTATAACTAGCCTGCTGTAACTAGGGAACGTATTAGCATGCAAATTTACGTGTAGCCGTAATAAGTTGAATAACGAGTGGTACTTATTATTCAATTATCACTTCAATTGTTCATCTAATTGTTGCGGCTGCGATTGTTGACTCACTCGCGTGATCTTGAAAAATAACTTTCCAACATCGCGTATTACGTGAATAATACTCTTGGTATCTCGTTCATTCTACGAAGCGTTACTTCCCGGAAATTTTTTTAAAGTGTATAAATTCAATTTCAATTCGTTTTTCTAGAGTAAAAATTCTATTAAAAGACAAATAAAATGTCTTCGAATTTTATTACCGTTGTCTTCTATCAAATGAGACGATAGAACGCCTTAGTGCAATTCAAACTAATATTGATAAGTAATCGAATAATTTTGTTTTAAGAGATTACGCGAAATGGAACATTCAATTGACAACATTGAAATCGAAAAACAGATCTCGCGTCGCTTACCTACCGACGGAGAGCGGCCTGAGTCCCGGCTTGACGGCCCAGCAGACCCTGCGCTTCTACATGCTGCTAAGAGGCGGCAGCAACACCACCACGCTCGAGGCCGAGGCGATTCTGCAGGAGCTCGGCTTGGAGGCGACCAAGCACTGCCTGGTGAACACCCTTACGACTTCCGAAGCCCGGCGCCTGGCTCTCGCTTGTCGGCTGCTCCAGGACTCGCACATCCTTGCCTTGGACAGACCCACGCATGGTCTGGATATTTTCGACGCCTTCTTCTTGGTCGAATACCTGAGACAATGGGCCAGCCGTGGTCAACGGCTCGTCATCTTAACCCTGCATCCGCCGACTTATGAGATCCTGACGATGGTGTCGAGGGTCGCGCTCACGTCTGGCGGCCGAATCATGTACTCCGGGCTCAGAAGAGACATGCTGCCATATTTCGCGCTCGCCGAGTTCCCCTGCCCCCCGTTCAAGAATCCGTCCGACTACTATCGTACGTAATATAAATTGAGTTGGATATTATAAGTAACGTGCAGTGAATCTATTCTGCTGTAATACGTGGTTGGTATCATTCAATCAAGTGCGTACAAGAGTGCCAAAACGTTCAGCGATTCTATGAGCGATACTTCGCAAAAAAAGACTAAATTAAAAAAATACTTCACTTCCGTGAATAAATTTAATAAAAATAGAAGAGAAAAAAATAGAAGAGAACAACAAAGTTAAATTTTCAGACTACACTGAGAAAAAAAATATTGGAAAATTTATTTGTGTTATATAAAGTTTATTTACACAGAAATAAACTTTATATTCCACAAATCAATTTTTCTTTTCTCCATGTATTTTCACATTTTCTTTATTTCGGCGACTAATATTCCGCTTGAATCTTTTAGTGAAATGATGAATAATATGCGTTATTGAGGAAACAAGATTTTTGTTTCAACTTAACTTCATCGACTAACTTGCCTGTTTTAGTTGATTTGGTGACATTGGATGACCTGTCGGCGGAGGCGATGTTAGAGTCCTCGCAGAGGATAGATCACCTAGCGGAGTTGGCTAGGACGAGATTGCCTCCTCTCAGCGATCCTGGGCCACCTGGTGCGCTACCTCCGCCGAGATCCGGACCGAACATATTTATGCAAATCTACGCGCTACTATTGCGAACGTTAATCTACAGTCAACCGTGGACATTGACACGATTGCTGCGAAAAATAATTATCGGAGCATCACTCAGTATCCTACTCGGCGCAATATTCTGGGATGTGGCCGGCGAGTCGAATCTATATCTGAGGGACAGAATAGGCTATCATTATATTAGTTTGGGGATCTTTTTCTGGCCTTTAAGTCTATTAGCGATGTGCGAAGTCGCTGACAGCAGGCCGAACGTCGAAAGGGACATTCGAGACGGGCTCTACGGTAGATTTATTTACATCCTCATGGAGGTAAGTTTGACATGCGAAAACCATGAATTTCGTTTCAGGAACCGAAGAAAAGTTACTGAGAAATGAGAATCGCGACGAAATATTCGAGACACTTGATTGTTCAGTCCAATTTTGCGACATGTTGCGTGAGTTAATCAAAAGTGTAACTACTTGCGATCAATCGAAACATATATCTAATTATAACTCACACAACTAGTAAAAAATATATATATGTATTAAAAAAATATTAAGAATGCAAAACAGAAGATTATACGCAGAAAGAACGTTTGGTTGGATTAACATTATTAATGAAATATAAGCGAACCAGAAAATTCCAGTTGAACTTGAATAGAATTCTGTTAAACGGAAATCTTGTTAATCTCAACAGAATTCTGATAACTTCATTCAAAATTTTTGGATCGTTTATATTCCACCAGAAATTTAGTTAATCTAACCAAACACACTTGTTCCGCGAATAAATTTAAAAATAGAAAAGAGGAAAAGAAAAGGCAGTGAAGATTATCGATATATTTTGCAAGAAAAAGACATCGACAAAGAGACCAGTCAGGCACGACGTCACGCGGGATGTTTTCGTTCGCAGCTAATCTGCAGCGTGCCGTCTTGGTGCGTGGTCTACCTGATATACCTGGCGCCAGCGTTCGCGATGTCGGGGCTGCACATGGTGCCGGACGAGAACCTAACGTCTCTGTGGAACTACCTCGCCGTCGGCCTGCTGTACCTGATGCTACAGCACCTTGTCTGCGTGTTCTTTGCTCACGTGTGCAAATGGACGTACCTGGCGGCACTGTTTGCCGGCATCGTGGTGGGCGAGACTACCCTGTCCGGCGGCGTGGCGTTGCACATGGACAATCTGCCGTCGTGGTACCAGAAGATCAGCCCCATGCAGTGGTCGTTGTCGCTGCTGTTGCCGCGTTTGCACAAGAGCGAGAGCATGGGCAAACTGGCCAACTGCAAGCCGAAGCAGATCCAAAGGCAGGACATTATCATCCAGGCGGCTTGCGAACCTCCCGACGGCGCGTTAGCCCTCCGTGAGATCGCCCTCGACAGGCTGAACGTGCGTGGGGAGTTGTGGCTGGGCATCGGCGTGGGCGCCGTAGCCGTGCTGATCGTTCTGGGCTTCTTGTGTATTAAGTACGCCACCCCAAAGAGGCCCAGAAGCGCCCCGAACAAACCCTGATCGCGAGGGTCGAAGGAAATCGCGTCTTCGCGAAAGGCAGAGTCCAGAGACCGTACACTTCCGGGTGCCACGAAGGTCGATCTATAAGTGCCTGCGTGTCTTTAGTTAGCCTCCTTTGTTACGACAGAGAAGACGCCTCGAGAATATTTTCGACGATAGAATCTGTTTTATTCGATAATGAGGAATATTGTGGACTTCAGTATAGCCTACCGTTTTCTATTTCCTCTCTTGAACCACTCGCACTCGTAAAGTCTTGTCTTCGCGTCTATCTCGCTGCGATTTTTTAAAGGGACGCACTTTAGAGACTCGCAGGGTAGACAGAGGCGGTACTGCGGAGTACAAAGCTTGAGAAGACGCTCGTCCCGTACAATAGGAGGCTGCCGTTGTAGACGGCAAATAAACACACTTAATACTGCTGCGTATATTGTCTTAACCGATACGTAATGTTGTAATCGTATGAAATAAACCTTCTTATAAAACGAACAATTTTGGCCCATCCTCTGTGACTCTATACGCTCAGAAAAATCTCTGAAACTTATTTGAAATTATTGGTCTATGATTTTAGATCGGCGCAATCTCGCGGTATAAAATGCGTTATAGAAAGTCTTGTGTTGAATTCAATATGTTTTACATGTTCCAATTTATCCGTCCCAATCTTCGTGTTAATTTAATCCAAGGAAAATATGCGAACAAACAATACAAATAGGCCGAAAGTCAACACAAAAATGTAACACTTGAACACTGTTGTGTTATTTTAACACGTAAAAATTAGAAACATGAACTCAACATGACATAAGGACAATATGTTAAATTAACACACGGGTGTTAATATTAAAAATTTAACAAGAGGACTTCTGCATGTATCAATTTCCACACAAATACAAAATTTTTTTTACCATGTGATATTCCAATTTTATCGCTTCAATGATAAGCAACATCGTCAGTCATGATGTGTCTAATATTTTGACCTCGATTTTAATAAACGTCCAAGAGAAATGCTTTTAATTTATAAATACCTAAATCACGATTGCAAGATTTAGATTCTAGTTGTGTATGAGGAATTTCTGTCTGCATCGTTCTTGCCGATTATTTCAGTAGAGCGTTTCCTCGCAGACTCTCGTTAATCCTTTTTACGGCGCGCCAAATCGATAACACGGCAGGGAATTTTGCTACCAGCGGACAGCACCGGACAGCTGTTTCGACAATGGGTAACTGATTTGTTCAGAGTGAGCGTCCACTCGTAGGCTCCATCTAGACATAACCGCCGATACTGAAGATACCTGTCGTGTAAATTATGAATTCCATTAGCGGAGGAAGGAACGTATTAACATCGAGATCTCGTTACGTTCATGAGAGAAGCGCAGCATTCGTTTTGCAGGACACTTCAGAAACATGAAGCACGCGCACGGGCTTGGATATTGCGCGGGAGAGAATATAAATTTAGATAAAAGAGGAGCGCACGACGACCGGAAATGCATCTCCACACGTTTCTATCGCGCGTTGTTCGGGGATCGATGGAGCGGCCATCCTTCGTAGGCGCCACGCTCTACGCAAATCGAGTTTATAAAGAGCCTACGAGCGTTAGACGTTTATTAGAAATCGATAGCACGTCGAGCAAATTTATCCCGTGGATGACGCATGTTAAGAAATGTAAAGTGCGATTAAAAATAAAAACAACTTGCTCCTTCGTCCGTGCCGCTGGCGGTTGGCGTCGTTATACTCTCTCTCCCTCTCTCCTCTCCTCTCTTCTTCTCTCTTTCTCTCATATGCGCGCGTGATACTTTATTAAAGAATCGAATTCCAGCTAACACGTTTCTGCGTTATCGTAAGGCAGATACAGAGAGAACGAGAAAGAGAGAAGAAAGAGCGAGAGATAGCCGAGTATCGTGAATTTATTAAGCAGATCCGATTTTAGCCGGTATCGGCCCCTATATTTAGCGTCGCGTTTAGTCGTTAAATACGACCGTCCGACTCCGAATTTTATTCGTCTGATACGAAGACCACATCCGGCGAAAATCAGACAGTGACGTGTATTCATCATGCTATTTCATGACGTGCTATTTTGCCAGCGCTCTTTTTATTTGGCGCGGTGGGCGATCGATTATTCCTATCGAACTATTCATTCTCGCGGTCGTAGTACATACGAGAAGAGTGCGCGCTCCGTATCGCAATTATAATTCACTTTTACGTAAGCGCGCTTACTTTCATCGCGATCGAGCTTGCAATTAATTACGCCAATTAGCGCCGACGTTCGTCGAACTCGGCAACGTTGCGCGCCGCGTGAGATCGTTTATCGCTATCGTGCCTATCTCCGCCCGGACGATCTCGCGAGCAGATATGAGAACGGGATGATAAAACTGTCAAGAATGGAAGGATTCCAGTCACGCTGTGATTCATGTGCGCGTACGCCTATCTCGAGTGGCATCTCGCGTTGATTCGTCAAGACTGCGAACGTTTTAAAAAATCGTATGCTACAGGCCGACGCAAATGTCGATCTTCAAATCGATGTATCATTTATTAGAATATTCAAAGTTATGTAAAATCCTATGAAAAGAAGTGAAAGTTGGCCGCACTCTTTCTACAAAAGTCTTTTCGTCTGTTTAATTGCGCAATTTATGATTTAAAAGTTCCAGAACGCGATTTTTTTCAGTAAAACTCTAAAATCTCACCGAAAATTGCGTTCTAAGCTATAAACTGTCTAAAAGATAACGTCGGACATTTTTCAATTGATATAAAAAACAAGCTTGTAGTAAATAATTAAAAAATAAGAAATAAAATTTTTTCTAACAAAAATATGAACTTTGCCTCCGAAAACTTCAAAATCATTAGAAAGTATGAAATAATATTGACCCAATATTTCTATGTACTTGCAATTCTATCCTAATATTCTAATGATGTTAAAAGTCAGCACCAAAAGACAATATAGATAAGTATCTAATTACGTATAAATGCAGAGAGATAATAGATAATGAAAAGAACATATGATTATTGACTCAATTAGTCAGGTTTTCGCGTCGACTTCTAATATCATTCGAATATTAGGACAGGATTGTAAATATATTGTTACACTCCGAGAAAAGATGTTTGGTACTTGTAACTATAATGATCATTTTTTGTTTCAGTGTATAGAAATATTGAATGAAAATTATTTCCTATCTTTAAGGGTTTTTGAAGTGTGTTTTTGAAGGAGATTTATATTTGTTAAAAAAATTTTTTATTATAATGCCATATCTACTGTTAATGTTCCCAAACACTATGACGCTGATTTATCTGTCGAAGACGAAGAATTAAAGGACGTGTCTGTAGTGACGCAGCACAAAGCCAACATCTAACGTAAGAGAAGCTTGAAGTTTTTAGGGCTTAGCGGAGAAGCCCTGTCCAAAGCTTCACTCGCGCACACCTACACATTCGATTTAATTTTTTTTTCTTCGCATCAACGAGTGGGCGGCGCAATCTCGCTTCGGAAATATCGCCGGTAAATGTCAGTGATATCGTAAAAAGTAGAGATTAGTGTGACTTTCGAGGTAACGCGCTTAAGCTCTCTCTCACATACACACACACTCTCATACATATATACTTTCTCTCTCTCTCTCTCTCTCTCTCTCTCTCTCTCTCTCTCTCTCTCTCTATCTTTCGTAGGATACCCGTGTATTTATATAATTCTACGTGATATTAATTTGCACGGGCAGAAACGCGAATGTTAAATTTTGCCCGGAACCAATATAATGTCGGCTTTGCTTCTACAAATATCACGCCGACGTGAATATCCGTCCGTTTTGATATATAGAGGACGAGGAAAAAACAGAAGAGAGCCCGGATTACGGTCGTTAAATTAAATTCACAAATGAACAGGTTTCCAACAGAAGTGGAATCGATATTCCGCCGCTGTTTGCGAAAGACTCGGCGTCCCGCTTTCGTGCCGATCGTATTAGGCGCGGAAATTCGTTATGTAACACGTTACAAGCAGACTCCTTGAGACGAGGCGAATGCCGATCCTGCAAAAGGAACTGTCCGCGCAAGTATCGGAATTCACAGCTCGGACATCGAGTCTAAATAAAGCGAAGTCGTCGCGTACAATGAATCGGGTCTCCTTTGTAACACGCTCGTATCAGCAACGGTACAGGACGTTTCACGAGTACCTGCGGTACACCGTATCCTATTTGTACTCCTGTTCTATCATATTCGCGAATCGTATCTTTCCCTTGGACGGATCTCTCAGGTGAATTTTAGCAGATCGTCCACATCGAATTGAAAAGTGAGTCGCTCTACGGGGAATTTCGAGAAGACGATTCTCAAGGCAGTTTCTTGCCTCATCGCGAGCCTCTAACGGATCTCCTCTGCAGATCCTAGCGCCGAGCCTGTCACACGTGGGACAGCCAGTACAGCTGATTTCTCAATGAATCGACCTTTGTACGGACGGCCCACAAGAAACTCGTTCATCGCGCTTAGGAGAGAGAGAAAGAGAGACGCCGCGGAATGCCGGCGAATTATTGCGATACGACGGAAATTGAGGATCGCGCGTTTGTGTAACGTCGTCGGGGAGAGTTACTACGGCGATTTACGTAATGAGCCTAAGAGAGCGCGCGCTTTTCCAGGAATTATCGTCATGCCGTCATGCGGCGGCCCACGCCGCCGAGACTTAATTACTTTCATCGACGGAAGCGGCCGTTTGCAACGGTAATCGGCAATTTATGCTGGCTAGCAAGCCTAAGCTCCAGTAATCAAAGGGTCGGCCTTTGATGACGCGAGTTGGACTCGACTTTGTTGTGTGCGTCCCGCCTGTCTCCCTTCATCGACTTCTTCGTGTTTTTCCATAAGCCAGCGATCTAACAGATTGTGTAGAACGACGGCGTGGTTCCCTGTCTTCCTTTTTTTCTTTCTTTTTTTTTTTTGAAGAATTCAGGATATCGATCTGAGAGTCACATGAATATTGAAATCAAATTGCTTCACCGGAATTCTTCAAAATATCGATTAAGTCTAATCTTTGTCAGATGAATCGACCTCGAAGACGCGTAAGTCGTAAATGGAAGGTAAGTCATGATACAGCAAAGAACGCATGCGAAATGACGTTAACTAACAATAATAATTAAACAATAAATACAACGGCAAATTTGCGCGAAAGTTACAGCGCCGTGCTTATTCGAACAAGATCGAAAGGGAATGTGATTAGTGTGCAGTATATCGCGCGATTAATATAAATAGTATATTATTATCACAAAGGCGATAAAAATACATTATTATTGTCATCATGTTATTGAGTATTAGATATTATTATTAAGACGCAGACACGGGCATAAAGAGCTTTGGATTAGATCGAAACAAGATAAAGGGGGCAAAGAAATTGCCCAGTGGGAGGCAGATAAAGAAAGCCAAACAGAAGAGAGAGAAAGAGGCGGGAGAAAAAGAAAGAGGAAGATGAGCAAAACGTGCGAATCATCGTAGTTACGTCGCGTCAATGCACCATTGTGTTATAATATAGCGAGGAGCGCGATCCTCAAGACTTTCATACGATAACCGTCGGTTATACAAGCGGCAAGTGAAACCGCGTTATTTCCGGTCGCCCGGTTCATCCTACGCACGGCTATTGAAATTCCTCGATGCTCGCATGCCGAGATCGATATTGCTCCGCAAACAATATCGAATCTGTACGACGTTGGTCTTGAATTGAGAGAAAACAACGATTAATCCAACAAAAATTATAGTTATTTTTGGCCCCAACTATATTTTTCGATTGTACTAAAATGGTAATAATAATCTGCACATTATATAAGGTTGTTATCATTAACGTTATAGAAGATTTTAACAAAAAAGTTTCCTGGTCACAAATTGTAATAATTATCACTCTATGTTTGATTGTGTAGTTATAAATATCAAAGCTGTTTTTTTAGTGTGCCGAATAAATATTGACAAAAAGCAATAATAGTAATTCGCAGAGATTATATGAAATTTTACTATATATACATTTTAGTTCTCGCAAAAATACGCGTACCCAATAATCACAGTGATTATTTTAACAGGGCATAAGATTAACTTTTTTTTTTAAATAAAATGGGCGTTACTGGATAGGTTTTACATCGAAGACATCATCGCTTTCTCAATGAGCCAATTTCGTATAATGGCAATTTTCGATATGGAAAAACAGTTTTGTCACTAATGTGACATCTGTAATTTCTTGATATCGAGTCTTCTCGAATTCTGCTCCGCGCAAATCTGCTCCAATTAATTTCTGCTAATCAGTCCACGTTAATTTCACGCTAATCAGACATTCCAACTCACCGATCGGATCTCCAATTTGGAAGTATTAGGTTTGGAGAAATATGACACTCGCGATTCTTTCGCAGTTAACTTTGAAGCGTTGCAAATTTCGTTGAGCGCATTCGCATCTTGCAAGGGCAGAGCGGCCAGAGAAAGAAACGAGAACAGTTCCTGGCGATCAGACGGTGTGTTGTCGGTTGACACAGCTGCGCAACCCGTAAGCGGCGCGTGCTCTCTGTTTTATTAATGGACTTTAAATTCAATTACAATTTCTGAAGGTATGCGGCACGCGGGAACGCGCGGATTGTCTCACGGGCCATCTGACACGCCGCGTAAACGGACTCCGTCCTCCTCTTTCTTCTTCTCCTCCTCTTCCTTGACGACGACGCTGCACGTTGTTTATTATGCGTACGTATGCGAGAAGGGAGGACGAGTTCTCTAATTATAGAGAACAATACTATCGGCACGCAGACGTTTATAAATAACCCGATCATCCCGTGATGTCATCACGGTCTCGTATCCTCGCTCCGGGGACAGGATTCCTCTCCGTTGGACCTTGACCGATATCCCGTCAAGCGTACTTTATTTCATCGAATTATCCACGTAGCCTCCCCGCGTCGAAATGGATATCCAGGACTCTATGCGACGGCCCGTCAGTTAAGAACATTTTACGCGACCTATGTATGCTAAATGTTAAATAAATTTATCGCGACATACGTACTGTTGGGAGAAAAAGAGAGAAAGTTTGTTCGACTTCAAATTCTGGAGTCGTATTCTTAACTGGTTAGCCTTTCTAATTCGCAAGTTAAATACTTATATGGGAAAACCTTATGTGGCAAAATTCGTATAAGGAAAACGGAACTTGGAAGGAAAAGAGCATACTTAGCGCCCGAAATGTTCAAATTACGACTCCTGGTTCTTCGTCATGGAATTTTGAATTAATGACATTAGAAGCGAAAAATAACACGCTGAAAATTCTTAAACTTATTCTACAACAGCCGTAAAAGTTATTAAGCAAAGCAATAAGTTAATTAATCAATGGGAATCTTAAGGTTTAAAAATAATCGATTGTGGTTGGCCAATTTGCTTATTGCTTACGTCTTACTTATTCTTACATTGTAGGATGTGCTATTTCAAAATAAAAAGATATTTATATGAAAGAATACTTCTAATCGCTTAAGTGTTATATTTGCTTAAAATGTTCCGGAAACTATCATCTTCTCTCGACAGTCAGTAAATAGCCAATATATACCTAGTCAATAAATAGTTAATAAGTAATAGAATTAACATGACATTCAACCTTCATCTTCAGCCTGTCTTTCCTCATGATTTTTCCCATATTTATTTTACAACTATCTATCGCGACTCAAAGAAAAAGATAGTTTTTGGAAATATTTTATAAGTTTGTACAAGCGATCTAAAATGTTTCTTAATAAAAAAATCATTTTACTTAAAAATAGTACGCAAAAATTTTCAGCGTGTTATTTCTCGCTTCTGACATCACAATCCGACGTAGCCGTGGCGAGCTTTAACGTTTAAGTTATCAAAGAAGTATTATCACTCTTGTTACTGATACTTCAAGAGAGAGAGAGAAACAGTATAATGTATAATCAATTAAATAATCTCCCTATTATTGCGACACGCTCGATATCTTTGAATGCAATGACGCAATGAATGCGACATGAATTTGCACGAATAAAATATTCGAATATTTGCATTAAATGCATTCTGATGCGCGAGGCTTCATAGGGAATATCGGGCATCGTCGAGCGCGCGTGTTTCAACGTTACGTGTAACGGAATAAACGTTAAACGCGCTGGAAATGATCGAGTTACAGAGCTAACGTTAGCTTGGTTTTGTTAGCTGCGAAAATGCCGTTCCCAGAAACGGCACGAGAGTAACGCCGGACTTTTTTAATCGCGAACGTACGAACATCTGTAAAAGCGAAACAAATGTACACATTGCTCCGGGCTCGAATTGCAAGCACGACGAATAACGATGGTCGTTGTAACCGGATAAATCGATGTCGAGGGCGGCGGCAGAGCGGCAGCAGCAGGGGTATACCACCGCCCTGCGTCCGCACCACCGTCGACCCTACTTTTTCCATTAACGCCGATTCGGCACGATCCTTCCCAAGGTCTGACTCCGACGGTACGGGAAGAATAATAAGATCCTACGCGAGGAAATAGAGAGGAAGAGAGAGAGAGAGAGAGAGAGAGAGAGAGAGAGAGAGAGAGAGAGAGAGAGAGAGAGAGAGAGAGAGAGAGACGACGAGGTCGTCGCAGGTTCGCGTGGGCGCGAGAAGCGTAGTGTTTCTTCAGCTTTCTCCCTCCCACACCCATTGCCCTCGCCCCCTCATTGATTGCTTTACTTCGGCGACGTTAGTCCACCAATTGTAACGCGTGGGTCCTACGCCGACCAGTTCAATTCGTCTTATTGTCGTTTGCAGTTATTATTGTAACCCGTATCGGGGCGAGAATGTTCTCATCACCGTCGCTCGTTATTCTTTCCTTAGCGTCAGTCAGAATTATTGTCTCAGCGGGAAGAACGTGAGACACCGCGAGAGCGATCTTTCTGATATAATTGACAATCGTATAGATCGTCCACAGTGTCGTGACATTCGTCACGATTATTATTCGAATATTTTCGAAAAATAATTACTGCTGTTATAACTCTTGACTGACGACGTCAAAAGTGAGTAAATATGCGAAAAATTCTTGCAAAGTACGTTGAAATAGAAAAGATATAGTAAAGTAACATTTACAATCGATCGGGCAAATCTGTGAAATAGTCCCGATACTTTCCTTTCGTTCTAAAAATCAATAAATTACCGTAAAATTAACGACATGCAACCTATCCTTTTAATCTATGTTTTCTTATGATTCTCTGTCACATTAATGTTACAATTATTTATTGTTCGTTAGAACATGAGAATCGTGTATTTGGACTGTGGTTTATTTGGAGGGATTCTCTCTCCACAGACTACACACGTTACGTTTGCTTTCATGTAATCGCGTAAAACAGATTTGGCTCGTTTGCGGATATACAAAGAAAAATATTGTTGTCATGTGACGTTAGTAGAGAATATGTTAAGTAAAATTGAAAATTTTGAGTAAAGATGAATCTATAGTGCGAAACTAGTGCGTCACACATGTGTTAATAATTTTATAATTTCTAATCAGAATAACCGAGCGCTGTGCTCATACAGGTCGTAGTCCACTTCTGTGAGCGTGGGTTCGAATCTCGCTTCTGACAAATTTCAACATTTTTTAATGGAAATTCGTGAGAGAGGAATGCACGAGCGAGCTGGTACTTTGAAATTTATACAGTTTCAAGGATTTATCTGTATTTCCTAATTTTTTTTAACATGTCTCTACATTATACCAAAAAATATCCACGCCACTTTTCGGAGAGATAGAAAGCAGCGAGCGCACGTGGGAATTTCGTGACTACCGAGACCTCAGCGCGGCCGGATTATTTTCCCAAGTATTAAATGGCTCGATGGCCTCTCCTGGCTCGCGACTCGCAGTTCGCAATTCTGTCGCATCTTATTATTACCTGTGACAATTGTATGACATGGTCTTCTCACGCCTCGGGCACACGATTCCACAGGACATCCGTAAAGGTCGCAAACGTGGTGAACCTTCTCGGAACTTTGCCCACGGTTGCTTTATACTGTGCGTTCTGAGAAATCCCCACTGCATTTCCGCAGGTATGCCGAGCGGATATGCTTCGCATTATGCGGGACGTTTTCCTCGACTGGCGTTCCCGATGGTGCCGCAGACGACTCGAGACTACCAAGAAATGTCGTCACAGCAGATCGCTAAAAGCAATCAAATCGTTTGTCTCATCAATATTACATTCCTGCGATTTGTAGCAAGCGAGGCTTTTGAATTCAAACGTTCTGGTCAGGACGATTGAATTAATTAACCGAAAAGGGTGACCGAATTGAACGAACCGGTGATATTTCTTGGTCGAGTTATCATAAACAAACAACGTGAAATCTCTGGTCAGTTATCGAAAGGAATTTATGTGAGTAAATAGCATGTGACATTTCGTATGCTTCCGGAAACAAAGATTTTCTCAGAGGAAGGAAGATAAGAGATAAAGCTTGATATCGTATACCTGACAAGATGGGTATTTTATCGTCGAACGCAGAGGAGAACCGAGGGACGTGGTTAGAATCAGAGCGAAACACTGGTGGGTAGTTTTACGGCAGTAGATAGTGAACGAGAGCGCGGTGGGAGAGTTTACGTCGTGGGTTGCGCTGTGCGTGCCTTCGAGGAATGTGGGCGCACCAGTTTCGAGAGTCATTGAGAGCGAGATAGGCGAGCGCCCATATTCAGGACCCTACGGTCATCCTCGGAGCGTAGGAGAAGAGTGCGGTCGATGATAGAAAAAAAAAACAGAAAGGGAGAGAGAGAGAGTGAGAGGGAGAACGTCCGGATCCACCTACGGATCTGAATGTGCACGCGTTTTATCATCCGGGTGGCGTTGTAGTGAGTAACGGCCTGATTGCCCCGGTGATTGACCATTACTTCAATTAAGGCTGAATTTTTCAAATTGCCGAGGTTGTTTATAGAGAGGCTGCTCGGAGTATCCTAAATAGAAGGGCACGGCCAATTGCGGTTATTACCTGCTTGCGTACGCGCGCGTGTGCCTGTATGTGTGCGCGAGTATCTGTTTACGTACACGTATTACATAAAGATCGTTCATAGTATTTAGGAGAGGTAATTTTTCGCGATGTCTGGTAACCAACGAAAAGAGCTACTACACTGTGAAAGAAAAAATATCTAGAAAAATAAGAAATATTTATTCGCGGTAGTTGGGTAATATATTTAATTAAATTAAAATTTTTTGAATTAAATATAATAAGCAAAATTGCTATCACAAAAAGCTAAAGTTTTAAGAACATTTTAAGAAAATGTGTATTTTCTTGTTTAAAAAATATTTTATGTTAGTATATACGAAAAGAAAATATTGTAAAAATTACAACAATGTTTTTATAACTTGGGATCATATACAGAATTGTGTGACTAAAATCACTATATTTGTTTAAAAATGTCATACACGTTTGACAATTTGCTACAAAATTATTTGAATGTTTTTATATCATATACCAGAGTAGATCATCAACTTAATTATTTCCGTAATAATTTTTACTACAATTTCAATACAGTTCAGCTTTATAAATAACATAAAAATAAATATAATTTTGATGTAATTTTTATCATTTTCTCTGTATATAAATAAATGTTATAACCATTGAAAAAATATTTTTATTTTTTAGATTTGTTCTCTTACTTTGATTTTTTAAGTGAACACGTTACGTTTGCGTACATGCAGCAAATAATAGATATTATTTTAATTTGTCAACTTTCGATATGTTATCATCATTGAAATCAATTTTAGTTTTCGACATTCTTCGTTAAGTAATTCTGATTATTTGTAAAGATTAATGTCTTATAACTTTTATTCTTTTTTAGAGATCTTCCAAAGAGCAAAAGGGGGAAATTTGCTTACTTTTTTGGAATAAAATAAATTAGTCCTTTAATTTAAGTAAATATGAGGGAGGTATATCGAAAGTTCGCATATTGCATATAGATAACTTTCCTATTCCTTATTATGCGCATCGATATTGATTTATAAAGGATATAATTATGTCTGGTTGCAATTATCAGAGTACTTTAGCAGCTAATTGATATTGGTTAATTTAGCTTAATATACAGACATATACGCGTATATAATTTACACGTAATTCCTACGAAATGTGTATATTATAAATAGCAATTGTTTCCGCGATTAAAATATGGTAAGTACCGGACAAAAGGCGATGAAATATTTCAGTCTTCGAAACGATTTTATTGAACAAATCAGCCGACTTCTTTTAAAATAAAAACGAACGCAGAATATTTGCGAGCACATAATGCGCGCATAAAGAAACGTTTATTTCCAGAAATCAACGTAAACCTGTGCCAACTCGATTGTCTGACATATTGATCACACGCATCTGCCGGCGTGCCGTACATATCCCGTGCAATTTAATATCTCATATTAATTTCGCTATACAGGCGTATCAAGCGAATCGTTTGTCGTGCGCGGTATCTCCAAGGACAAAGGCAGATATTGGCGAAACGGTAAAAGCGATTCAAAAATTACGCAAAAGAGAATTATTAATTGCATGTGTGCGCGCGCGCGTCCCTGCGTTCTTTGTGTAAAACAAAACGTTTAAGTCAGGATTTTCGCGACAAATTGCAATAATGACCATCGTTGCCGATATTGCAGCGATGTACGACGAAAAAGAAAAAAAATGGGTAGCCCGAGCTACCCACACACACACACACACACACACACACATCCATACCTTTCTCGTTATCATTGACAACAGGATGTGGTCAGTCGTGACGGCGACAAACGGAGGCTATCTGTCGTTGACATTTAAAAATACAAACGTGTACTTTTCAACGCGCATCTCCGGCGCAAACTCGCCGCTTTGTCTCGCACATTTGCGTCAATGTGTCTCTCGGCGTGTGTCACGTTCCGTAATCCGGAAACGACGACGCGCGAGTACAGAGATACACGCGAAATTAATTTTTCCTTTTTTTTCCCCCCCTTTAAACACGACGCTTCTCCTGCCTGATCATTTCGACGTGACGTAAAATTTTATTTCAGCATCGCGCGGGTAACATGTCGGGAGGCTATAAAAAAGGCTGGGATTTGCGTTAAGCGATGAAGACGCTCTGAATGTCGCAAGAGAAAAATACGCGGGAGAAAAGGACGTTCTTATTTGGAAAATATCTTTATTTTTGCGTAAATCTGTAAATAAGATTACGCAGCGTTAAACAAAGATAAATTCATACTCGATACGTTCTATATGACTCAACAGAGACAAAAATATATTTCTGTTGTTCAAAAATAATTTTCACGAGTGAAAAGCAGCAAATGTTGGATATTGGAGAATATAATATTTTTAAGTGTCGGAAGAAGATACCATCATCCTCAAAATAATCGTATCGTATTCTCACGAGACTGTTATAATACTCAAATAAGATTACAACAACGTTGAAATTCAAGACTTCAAGATTTTTCAACAAAATCACATATCGTTGTTTGTACATGAAACATGAAACAATGATGGTTAATTGAGGTATATTGGTTTTAAGTGGACACTAATTTGTTTTCTGTGCACGACCTGCAACTCGGTGTGACATTCGCATCGCCGTCGTTCCGAATTATCTCCCTCGGGCGAAACGAGGGATATTGTTTCGACGTCTCGTACAATTCCTCTGTTATCGAGTCGCCCTAAGTGCGGGGGCGGTCGCACGCCGCACGTCGAAAGTTCTTTCGGGCTGTGAATCGGCAGTGAGCCGGCCGACCGGTGCGCTCGTACCTGTCTCTCCGTAAGTGGCGCATAAAGAAGCCTTTTATAACGTGTGCGCGCGAGCCGGCGCTGCAAAGAAAGCTGCCGGATGCGGTGAGGAGGCGAGAGGGGCCTCATTATCTTATCTCGAACCATTTCCTGTCAACCTGGGGCCGCCTTTCGTAGTAGTCGCGCTCGTGCACACCCTCGCACCGCGAATGCACTCACGCATCCGTGAGTGCGTGTGGTGGTGCTTGGGCAGCGTGGCCGCTTCCGGTGTGCGTACAGGCGCGCGCGTGTGCGTTGCGCGACGTCGCATCGCGGCTGTGAACTCGATAATCGTTTTCCTCTCGCCGTTGCACGTCGATGACTGCGCAAATGACGACTCCTCGCGAATTACTCTCTCCGGAAAAACGAACGGCTCGCCGCTCATCCCGAAAACGGCAACTTCGCGAGAGAGAGAACGGTGCGCAAAAAAAATATCGTTCTACTCTGCTAAAAAAAGCGATTGCTCACTTTACCTTCTTTCCTTTAAATAACGGCTATACTCAACAGAGGAGGTTCTCTTGAGAATAGTCTTGAGGAAAATGCATTTTGAATAAATCTGATCGTTATGGTGAATTTTCGGATGCGTAAATTTATGAAATATTTGAAACAAGTAACATTTTCTGATGTATAGTATGTATTTTTCTGTGTGTAAGAAAGTTAAAAAATCTGAAAATTGTGAGGAATCTTAACTGGGAAAAATTCAGAAATAGGAGGATTCGTAAAGGAAGATCGTAAGTTTAAAGAAAGAAGAATTAAAGGAAGAATTAAGCATTTGTGGAATATAATGGGAAATATAATGACTGAAAAAGAGTGACTGCACGATTGATGTATTTTATATTTTATAGCCCCTTTTCTCTCTCTCTATCTTTCTCTCTTGTAAATCTTGTATAATTAATCTTGTATAATTAAGTCTTAGTGAAATCTTACAATGTCGCGTAGGTTCAGTTTCCTTTCCTGTAATTGTTCCTGAAATTATTTACGAAATTCTGCGTATAATTATATGGATAATACGAAGATAAATATGGAAGACGAGAGTAATTCGCTGGAGTTCTATTTATTACTCCATTTAATCAAGAAAATCGTGGACTTTAAATAATTTAATAATTTAGAGATTATAACTCAGGACATGTCCATAAAGCGTGGTAAAATTGTCGAGCGACTCTAAAATTATACGTCAGTATATTACGAATAAAGAGAAGGCATCTCCATAATTGGACTCGCTGGGAGTGAGAAGACGAATCGATATAATAATTCTAGTGTCACTCCTTTTCGCCCTTCTACTGGTGGGAAAGAAAAAAAAAAAAATGAGAAACTACGACGATTTTCCTCGCGTATGATGAATTCATTTCTCGCGCGGATTATATCGATCCAACCGGTGGTACTCGCAGCCCAGGTTAACGACCTTGTTTTCCACTACGGCAACTCATGAGCAAAAATAGACATCGCGAATCCCCATCGACGTGCTCTGTCTTTTTCCAGACTGCACATCGAAAAAATTTAATTTCTAGCCCAGACATATAATTTCGCGTCGTAAGGCGCTACACGCCTCACGCTTGTTCTTGTTCCATAATGAAGCGATTTCTGAAACTTGGGGAGAATAATTGTGACTCAAGTGGCTTATATTGCTAATGGAATCCGCAGCCGTAACACGTGATACTCCATGTGGTAACAAAAAGAAAAAAAAACAACAAAATGTTTCAGTAACATTATTTTTCACTGCTGGAAAAATAGCGATATATCGGAAGAGAAGGATTGGGAAGGGAGGGGAAGAGATATATGGTCGGGAGTTTGAAGGGAATTCCTTGACACTGCGAGGACGAAATGAACGAAATTACGCGCGACGCGACACCAACGCATCTCGAGCTCGCGAAAAACGTCGAGACGTGAAGCGGCATTGACGCAGGCGGAGGCAATTGAAATGTTTCCTGCGGATGTTTCGCTTCCTTGAACAATTCGTCCGAGCGCAGACCTCGCCGAGGGAAAAAGAGAGAATCACGTCATCCGAATCGTCATCATTCCGACACTAACGAGAGTCGCTACTCTCGCGAAGAGCTCCAGGTAGAATCTCAAATTTCGATCGCCGTTGTTCGCGTACTTGAACGACCTCGACGTAGCGCAGTTATCTGCGAACGGGTGATTCGCGTCACGAGGACACGTTGTGGCTGGTCAGTTATCGCGCGATTAAACAGCAGTAGCAACGGCGACGTTTGCGCGCGCACTGAGATCACCGTTTAAAAATACACTCAGTGAGTTCGCACGTACGTATGTATATATGTATGTATGTATACAAGTGTCCAGGTCCCTCGAGTGATGCATACATATATCGGACATCGCAAATCGTCTGTGAAATGAGCTCTGCTCTGTCAGATAATCAAGGCAGCGAGTGTTTCTATGGGTCTTTTTATTGCTCGCCTTTTTGCGCGAGTTTCTCGCGGACGTCGATATTCAATGAGACGCGAGGCTCGAGATCGTAGAAGAGTGGAAGTCAATAAAAGAGAAGCACATTGCCACCACCGCCGCCGCCACCGCCGTCGCCGCCGTCGCGTCAGTCCCGATTCATGGAACGTAACGGTAGGTTAGGTCGACAGAAACGTCTGAATGGACTTACGAGTAGAAATACTACTATCTTACCTAGCCCGACGCGACCGCGCGGTTGTGTACGCCGTGTGACGCGTAGGCCAATAATTTCTCGTTACATTACATTTCCTCATGGCGATGAATGAGAGAGAAAGAGACGCGTATGTTCGAGTCAGGGATATAAGTGAGTCGCGATGAATTATGAAACTAGTTAGAGCTTCTAACGATGACCTTATCGTCGCGTCTAAGCCTTGCGCGGAAGCTTATGATTCAATATTTAGGCGAACCGATCAAGCGGATCATGGCTGTGGATAATCGAAAACCTGTCGATAGTCCTGATCAAGTCGATCCCAAACAATTATCTAGTGTTGCTATCGGATTCTAATAAATTTATATATGAGTAACGTAGGACCTTATTAATAATTAAGACTCGATAACGTCCTAACCAGATAACTGATTGAGGTCAACTTGATCAAAACCAATGTCCAAGACAATGTCTAAAGTCCGGTTGCACCAACGTTATTTTAGTTTTAAGTGAAATTTAAATATATGTCTGTCTTTATTTATTTAGAAAGAAAGATAAAGATATAGAAATAGAAAATATATGTCTGTCTTTATTTATTTAGAAAGAAAGATAAAGATCTAAGAAATAGAAATTTATTCGATGGATACTGATGACATATTTACTTATATTAATGTAAAATAAAAAATGTAAAATAAAAAAAATTTTCAACTAGGAAAATATACATTTGCTTAAAACTTTAGCTTTTCATGAAAGTAATTGTTAATTTTTATTTAAATAAAAGAATTTAGATTCAAAAGTAAATGTGTTATTACACACAGAAAATTACATTCAAGTAAGTATTACTTGTTTCAAGTACTTTAGTAAAAATCTTAGTAGGTTTAGCATTAGCAATTAGGGAAATATTAAATTAAAATAAAAATTCGGTTTACTTACTATATAGACTCGAACCAACTTTTTCTTCGATTAAATTTTATAATATTTCTGTGAAGAGAACAAATCTTTCTTTTGAGTATATAATAATGAGTTTTACTAAAACTTGTGATGAATATATTTTGAGACTGTTATCAAGAAAATATTCTTTGCAAAAAATATTAAAAAAAGAGCAAGTAGAATGATATTTTTTATGCGTGTAATAAATTTATTCTGCATCAAATAAATATATCTTATTTCTTAGATATTTTGTTTCTCAGCGTGGGATAAATTTTTAGTCTGTCATTTTGAAATTGTCCAATGTGGTCGATCGAGTCATTTATCGTTTAAGCTCTTTAATTACTCGCTTTCTCGTACGTGTTATCGATCTAATTCGCGTGGAATATCTATTCTTATGGTAATCCATTTGCTACGATAAAGAACTTAGACAAGATTCCCGAAACGTCGCCGATTGCGAATCTTTTCCCTTCATTTTAATTAATTCAACTAATCCACATTGATTAGCGTCGGTTGGGGAATCTCAAGATAGGAATTGTATTTCCCATATTTTTAGAATAACGATAAGAACATTAATTTGGCAACGACAAATCGCGTGCGCCGCTGTCGCGGGCGCAATTGTCACCGCGAGTGTGACTAAAGTGTGTTACACGCAGATTAGATTTGTCACGAGCACGATCGTCACGTAGAACAAATAAACGAGATTAGACGCGTTCAACGCTGAATGCGAAGCACTCAAACAGATCGTTCGCAGACGGAAAAAGACCGATGATGCGATTCTGTAACTTTTAACGACAATATCGTTATCATTACGTTGTCGTTAGGAAGTTACAAAATAGGGCTGCGGGATACTACGAGAGGCTTCCCCCAAAATGGCGATTCAACGGAACGTCAAATGTCACGAGACGCACGGCGACATTCGATCGATCGCGCGATTCCAATTGCATTAAATTATCGCAACATGACCGCGCGCGCGTGTATCTTTTCGTCAATATTTATTCATATTTATTTAAATTTCAATCTCGACCACACGTCGCCCACAGCGGCTGCGCCGCTATCTCGCCCGGATATCGGCAATACCATGCCTTATTCTCCGCGCTCGTTGTGCGCTTTATTTTTATTTCGCTTTATTTTTACCCTTGGTCGCGTCGCAACGTTAACCGTAAACGTCTAACGCGACCCCTCCGACATCTCGGAGCGTAGAATTGCCGGGAGAAACGCGACGTGGAATTGCGATTGAGTAATGCACTCGCGGCGACCCCGGGACATCCGACCGCGTCGCGAAATAATGGCCATGCCCGTCGAGTGTGCACACCTGTTAAGGTCATCCGCAGGTATCGCTTACGTCAACCCGGGTGTACGCATTACCGTCTGTCGTAATCGACGACGCCTGGGCCGCCGTAACGACGCAGCTTCGCGTAACTCGCGCGTATCCCGGCATGACTGCCCTTCGCGTTATAGTACGCGTTCATCTCGCGATTAAGGGGATGACGAACTTGAAAGATGTTGATGACGCAGAGACAATCACCACTAACATGATCATACTATCATTTTCGTATTTCTGCTATATTTATTCTCTAAGTACGGCCAAGCGCTCATAAACATTTCACCTGATTTCGGGGCCTTCGATGACAAGTTTTACAAATAATTAGAGCTTATCACGTCGAGTCGATTCCAGATATGTAACTCTTTAAGGGGATGCTATTTCTGAGGCGGCCATATTGGTTTAATGACGTCAGAAGCGAGAAACGACATACCGAAAATCCCTTGTGTTTTATTGCTTTACTTTTTACTTTTCCCTGAAGAACCAAATATTTTTCTAATCCTGAAACCTGTAAAAAATACAGCAAACTTTGATATCTAGCTGATATATCACGTAGCATCGTAAAATAATTCCTGAAATAATGCTACATTTTTCAGCTGTCAATTGGTTTGACAGCTGAGATACCAGCCGGTATGAACACATTTAATTTCTCGATTTTCATAATGTATCACCAGTATCACTGAGTTTGCTGAGTTGTACATTTTACGGCTGAGAGAATCATGATAATATACACGCTTCACGGAGAAACTGAAAAATAACGCGATAAAACGCAAGTAATTTTCCGAGGTGTCAAGCGAGGCCTAGCGTGAGCCTGGCCGAGTGTCAGCCAATCAGCTACGCTGACATGATTTCGTGTTCTCGACACTGCTAGGCGCCACCGTCAATTCAGACTTTCTGCGGCGAAATAGCAGAACCTTAATCTGAACTTCTTACCGTTCTCGAGAAAAGTGGAAAGAAGTTCCAGTTTCTGTGTAATTAATACAACATAAACTTTGCAGACAAAATCAGTATTCTATCTATGAAGATTTCGACTCCAGCATCTTCTCAAGGCGAATGACATACTTGAAAACATCATTGATGAAATACTGACTGTTTTCTGCATAATCGACGTCGTATATTGATCGCACAAAATTACAAATGCTCTTACATACATGCAATAATGAACTAGAGCATTGCTTAATATATAACGAGAAGATAAGATAAGAATGATAAGAAATTTTCAGGTTGTTAGTGTTAGACGATCGTCTAACTACGTTATCAACGTTTTTGGAGTTCGTTATCGACTCCAGCATCCCTTTAAGCTCGGTATAGACGTGCGATTTTTTTCTGACGCAAACGCGCGGCGCCGCGTGGGCCGCGCTTTATACCGCGTCTGCAAATTGCGCCGCTCGTAGAGCACGAGATTTTTTCTTCCCCTGCCCTGACAGGCGCGTGCGGCTCGGAGAATGCAAATAGAATATTGGCCGATGATAATTTAATTTATTTAATTAATCGGTGAACAGGATTTATTTGTGATTATAATGAGCTTGCATACGATGTAAATGACTCTTCGATTTGCGTGAGAGGGAGTTTGCTCTGGCGTGCAAATTGCCCCGCGAAAAATGCGCAGGTATATATCGCGACGATTCACCTGATCGAAATGTATTTATTGTTTCACCAAATACCCGTGATGCCTTTGCTTCTGGAAAAATCCCACCGCGCAGCCGAAATTATTTAGCGTTATTTCGCTCAGTTATTTCGGCGCTGTCCGAAAAATTGAATGTTAATCCTGGGATAGCGTTACTGGCTGCGTATAATTCGAACATTTTTATATTCGCCGAATTTAAACCATAAAATTCAGCGACACCAATTCTTCCCCGAGTTCGCAATTATGAAGACGGGAATAAACTTTAGTTATTTTTAGTATGAAAAACGAGTTTCACTGTAATGATTATCTCATCCTTCTGTGCAGAAATCCGTGGGGCGTTGCATAATGCAT
The DNA here is from genome assembly GCF_010583005.1 of Odontomachus brunneus. Classification (NCBI taxonomy): domain Eukaryota; kingdom Metazoa; phylum Arthropoda; class Insecta; order Hymenoptera; family Formicidae; genus Odontomachus; species Odontomachus brunneus. Next base: position 1,451,307 of record NW_022639528.1, on the reverse strand, counting down.
TCTTTTCTGCGAGCAATAGTGAGGTAACGTTACCGTTTAATTAGACTTAATGTCTACCGTCTACGCTCGCCGTACTACGATGATAATGAGGGAAAGCAGCTTCATAGAAATGAGTGAGAATTGGCTCGATTCAATGCGAATGTGCCATTACAGCATCGTGAAATTGTGACGTTCTCGTCGTGGTACGCGTGACTCTATTTTCAAGTCAACTATCGTCGACTTAGCGTTCTTTAGCACTCTTAACATTCTTAAGCGAATGATAGTTGATTGCCGCATGTGCTAATCGCTTTGAGACACGCGAGTATGAAAAGGTGCATACAGGAAGATTTATTCAGAATACATTTTGCATCTTGTATTCTAGTAAGTTTAGCATTTCGCGCGATAAAAGATAATAAATTAAAAGAAAAAAATTCGATTTACTTATTGTGTCGAACCAACTTTCTCTTTGATAAAGTTTAATAATATTCTTTTAAAAAGGATAAATTCTTCTAAGTACACGATAAGATACCCAGCTTTTCCAACATCTCTGATGAGCATATTTTAAGACTATTACTAAGAAAATATTTCTTGTCAAAGATAACTGTTAAAAGAAAACAAATAAATTGAGTAATTTCTTTTTCTAGTGAATTATTTTGTGTAGAAAGACCGAACAATATTTCTTTAAAAAATACCGATTAAAATAAAGGATGCACGTTCCGAAAGATGCAAGAAGCATTCGACGTTTCGTCGCGCGAACAACATAATCTCCGTGAAAATGGAGAGAAGTCTGAGATGCTCCGCGATCAAATCGGTGTTTCAATTTTAATGTTGTTTATCTCTACTGTCAAATGAAAATTCAATAAAGTTCCTGTTTTTAGATCCTAAAGTGCCCTTCGTTCTTGCAAAAATGCAGCTTATAAATACTCGCTGACCTATTAGCGACTTCAAAATGTCATTTAAAACGGAAATAACAACATACATAAAAAAAGAGAAGCAGAAACACTCGCGTGATTTCGCTCGTGCAAGGAATATTCCTCGAAATTTTGACTTCAGGAAGATAACGCGAGGCGATGGTCGGACTGTGTCCTTGTCGAGGAGGACGACGGGACGAACTCGGGCAAATCGCGACAGAAGTCGAATGTTGTCGGTTTGCGCAAGGAAAGGCCTCGTCCCGGCCTCTCTGTTCGCAATCGCACGATAACGGGCGATTTCTACGTTCGTGCTGACGGACGCCCACGTAGGAGTCCCAGGATTTGCATCGGCGCACAAAACGGAACGCTATTCCCAGGGCTTAACACCAGATAGCGAGTACACGGATAGTGAGAGTACTTTATTTTCGGAAAGGTCACGATTGAGGTATGACGCCGCCATGTCACTATATCGGGTCGCTATAGCGGCTGCATACGTCACCGTATACGAGGGCGTAGTATCGCGCGCTCACAGGAGAATGCTTTTTTTACGAGTTCGGGTCGCGGTCAAATTCGTCCCGTGTGTAAAAATACTCTCCGGCCCAGTATAAAATAGAACAACAGCCGCTAATTATGTTCCGCGCAGCACAAATATATCGGCTGCCTGTTATAGGACGAACTTCAACCCGCATTGGTCGCCGTTACCTGGGTTTCCGAATTTCTGCTGTATTTTCTTTCTTCCTTCTTTCTCTCTTTTTCTCTTTAATTAATCCCTTTTTCATCGCATCGATGAGGGAAGAAAATCGTGGATGAAAATCCGCCGGAGGTATTACCGAACGAAATGGCGCTTTTCTGGTTATTTATATCTCAGGCGGCCAACAACGTGTAATAAATGTAATCCGTAATATAATCGCGCACGATGAGATATTTAACAAAATCCCGACTTGAATTTATTTCAGAGACAGTTTTTCACGTTCTTCATCTTTCGCGTCCGTGATCATTCGACTACCATATCGAGAAACAAATGTTTGTTATTCGTAATTATAATCACATGGAGAAATAATTACATGGAGAAATTATGATCAAGGAAAAACCATCTTTTTAAATTAAATTTTACTATAATGATAATAAACTTATATACATGTTAATACTATTATTTATTATTCAATAATAATTATTATTTAATCAGTTAATGATTAAATCCCTCTCAACATTCCAAATTGGGATTCCAGGTCGGTTTGACGTAGAAGGTTTGATTCATCGCATACGTTATAAGACCGGAAGAATATTCGGCATGTGCATCTAAAAGAAAATTGACACTTTGGCAGAAAGGCAGAAAACAGAAAGGTAGAAATCGATCAGAACTCGCGTAGAAAAATAGAAACTGTCAATCATCAACGCGACTTCTGGACCTATCTTTCGGCTTTTTCTGCTTTTCTGCCAAGTTGTGAGTTCTCTCTCACACTGTCAAACATTATTTACTTCCCGTTCAAACTTATTCGCACTGACATCCAACACACTGCTTTTATAGGTCTTATTTCTCTTTTTCTTAATTAATTATAATTTTAGTTAGATCAACTATTTTTTCTCTCAATGCACACTCAGAGAGAAAATGTTTGATATTTGTATAATTATAAACATATAGAGATCAAGAGACAATTATAATCAAGAAAACTATATTTGTATTCAATTTTATTAATATATTATTAATGATAATAATCTCATATGCATATTACTTGGAACGGCATTTATGTGTTGGAACAGCTACAAAGTATGGCCGAAAATAACAATAATTTTAGTTGGATTAATCATTTCTTTTTCTCTGCATCGGACACGACTTTAACTTAGTGCATCAGACGCGACTCTAGCTTGGCGCATCGGACACGTGGCGCTTTTAGAGCGTATCGATAAAGACGGGAGCATAGAAATGAGATCCGTAGCGCGGACTATATTTGTATGATTGAATCACGCGGCCGAATAATCTCCCGGAATGATCTTTAGAGGCGTTTCGAGCGAGCGTCTCATGAATTTTGCACGCCACTCTGCAATGGGACTCGTTACGAATTCATCGTGCAAGATCTTTCGCCGCGCGCCGATAAAGTCGCGCGCGCGACTCGCCCACGTCCGGTCTCTTCCGTTAATTTTTAATTGTGAGTTCTCTGCCATCACGGCCACCACACGTAAGCCACACGAGAGAACGCGGAGCGGGCAAAGGACAATAATCATCCCCGTGTCTCGCAATTAGCCACGTAACACTGTTATTTCCATCGACGATTGCTGCCGCTCCCACGCCATTTTCATTATGCCGCGTCAAACGCCTGGACATTGTTTCAGAGAATCCCCCGGATGCAAGTGCGCACATAGCTAACAGTTTGTACAACGCTCGCGCATCTAGGTGCTTGACATTTAGCTAGATTCACATTCATGATACGAATTTGTCTTGATCTGTATAGCCCGTCGAGAGAATGACATTTTGAAACGTATATTATGTGCAATATGAACCATCGAGGCATAATTCCCTCTCTTTCTCTCTCTCTCACTCCCTTGTCTGTCTGTGAGGCTAAAAACGACTGCAGAGTGAGAAGTGAAAGAGAGAATAATGCAATTAACGACATTTTCGCATCCTTCGCGCGCTTCTCGTCCGGTAAGTTGCTCTGATTTTAATCGTGTTGTATACACCGAGAGAATAAGGCCAGAATACGAGATCGCGGGCGTATTTTTGACCTTTTAAATTAGACAGATGCGCAAGTTATGTCAGATTTGTATCCAGCTTTGAAATTTTACGCGCTCGTCCCCCGCGCGTGACCGCAAATTATACATGGAAATATTATCTCGTGCGTCTGAAATCCTCCACGGGCGAGAAGAGAAGGGTTTGAAATCGCGCTTTCACGCTTGCAAAATTTCCACGCTGTTCATATGTTTGCCAGAGAGACCTCGGCGTGCCGACGTGGGCTGATTATGCCGGGAATCGATATGAAACGCGAATCGCGATTTTCTCCCGCGGACTTTCTCTCTCGGCAATGACAACGGACCACCAGCCTCTCTCGCCTCCCTTCCGCTTTAATGTTAAAGCCTCCGCAACTCTCCGACGTTATTGACGTTAGGGCAAGCGAGAACTTGCATGCGGGGGAGGGTGGTGCCGGGTGCTCACCTTATCCAGCACCCACGCCGGATCGAATCGAATTCGTCGGCACGCTTCGAATATCCGCGGAAGGTCACAGACGCTTGCGGTCCTATCCGACTTCTCTCTCTTGGCCCTTGGCTTGTCAGCTTTCGCCCTCACCTTCTCTCTCTTTCTCTCTCTTTCTCTCTCTCTCTCTCTCTCTCTCTCTCTCTCTCTCTCTCTCTCTCGCACATAC